>NW_021318723.1:318615-321834 GCF_001605985.2 Dendrobium catenatum
ATAACAGGAAGAAAGATCGTTACCTAGCCGTGAAAAAGAACCTTCAATTACAAGAAGCTGGAGAAGAAGAAGCGAGACATGAAGCAAATGATGGGAAGATTACTGGAAGCAAGAGAAGAATGAAAAAATAAATCGTTACATTCGATCGCCTCCAGCTATGTTCGAACTCGACCGAACTGTGGTCGTCCAAGTTAGCGGAGTTCGCCTTTCAGTTATCACCCGAAGCATAAGCAGGTATGTTACCCTAATACTCGACTCTTATACGACTCTCACCGCTCGGTCTATATACTTACAAATCGAAGAGGTGCCTCGTTTCGCTTTGAGGCATTACGAGCCGAAGCCTACACCCCGTGCGAAATAAGCGCACGCTCCGCCGAATCCAACGAGGCGTAAGCCTCAACGCGCAAATGCTTCGCCTCGCCTTAAGTCGCACCTTAGTGCGTACGCCTCTTCCGCCTTTTTAATCGTTGACTCTAAGCTAAGCTTCATTACTTAGATTTAGCTTAACGTTTTTTTTTTTTTTTTAAGAAATGCAATATTGCATTAAAAAAAAGAAAGAACAACCTAATACAAATTAGAATCAAAAATAAAACTAAGGGTTCCTTGATCCAACAGGAAAAGAAACAGAATAAACCTTATTGAAAACATATTTGTTAAACTAAACTTATCATAATTGAAATGAGACCCACTATTTCCTATTGTAAAACCCTTGGGATGGAGAGGATACCAAATATAAAACAACCGGTAAGGTTGGTTTATATCCCAGAGTTCATAACCGGTTAAAAAATAAAAACTAGTACCGATCCCATAATCAATAAGAATAAATTTAGAAAGCAAATAAAATGCTAAAAGAAAGCAATATAAACTAAAAAACTTTAGAAAGTAATTACAAGTATTCACCAATATCCAAAAATTACCTAAGAAAACATCCAATAGATTCCTCATATGCCACTTCCAAAAGCCGAGTCCATGATCCAGAACAAGTAATCTGAGATATTCTTTGATCATAAGTTCCATCATCAAGTATCTACTGAGAAATTTCGTGCTGTTGTTTCCAATGTAAGAATAAGAAAGCATTAATGAGCTAAAGGGGAATAACCCCTCATATTTTTCTTTGAACTGAGATCTGTCTTCCTTCTTCGAGGAAAATCTTTCAACGGTCCTAATGAATGTAGTTCTTTGAAGAGTTTGTGCTTAGAACCAGAAGAATAATCAATAGTTGACATTTTCCCTTTGACTAACACAGCCTTTTTAAAATTCAAATTAATCTCAGAGGGAGGAGTAACAAATTCTGGTACATCTACAGCAATATTTCCATTTAATTCTCCTACATCGTCTGAAGGAGTTTTCATTTCAACATATTCCACGGTATTGGCTGAAGGAATAACAACTTCCAGTTCAGATCCAGACTCAGCAGTAATAGCTTCCTCTTCTCTTTCCTAATTTCGAGAACCTATGAATTCAATATTTGAATTTTGAACTTCTGTTGGTTCAGCAACAGATGCTGACTCAGCATTAACAGCTTCCTTATCTCCATCCAGGATTCGTGCTTTTATGATTTCAATTTTTGAATTTTGAACATAATTAGGAATAAACATAGCTTGATCAGCAATCATGCCAATAGAACAGTCATTCGGATTTTTATCCAGAATTTGAACATTGGCAATCAGCTTCCTCAATTAAATTTTTCTTCAAGTCAACATTGTTAACATAATCTAATTCAGACTCCATATTATCATTACCTTCATGAGAGAGCACGCTGTATATATTGGAATCTTCAAGACCTGATGTAATTCTATCAGATACAGCATGAACAACATTTTCCTTAATTACATCAGGAATCCTACCCGAATCCATCTTAACATGATTACTCTTAGAAAGAAAATCAGATTGCTTCTTAACAAATAAAATTTTTTGCCTTTTTTTGCTCTTAAACTTTACATGCATCCATGGCCCATAAGAATTATCATCAACTTGAAAAGAACTTTTAGGGACGTCTTTATCAACCAGATTCAGAGAATGAGAGACATTTGAACATACAGAATCTTTATGTCCAAACCTTCCACATTTGAAACAAAGAGATGAAAGGTTTTCATATTCAAATCTTTGAAAAAACCTTCCATTAAGACCTTCAACCCAAATACCACAAGGTAGCTTAGAATTCCCTTCTTCCCCATCTAAACATGTTGCCATCTAATAATAAAGGAGTCCCAATTCTAGAAACTATTCTAGTAATATTGGTTTCATCCCAGCAATGAAGTGGCAAATGAGGTAGACGAACCTAAATGGGAGAAGAAATCCCATCCATGGAGATAATAGAGAAATTAGGTAACTATCTATCTAATTCAATGACAAATCCCCCAACATACCAAGATCCTCTATTAAGAACTTCCTCCATTGCTTCATAAGACTGAAATAAACGCAGAAGCCAATCCAAACCAAGCGAGGTTATATGAAACCCTCCAAATTTAGTCTATTGCTTCTTTAATTCAAGAGAACAGATTGAAAAAGGCAAGTTCTTACATAGAATTCTTACCACCAATGAATTTCTCAAAACTTGAACATTGGCTTTTTCATTTTCCATATCAAGCTTGACAACATTTTACATCCTTATTTCCGTCAAGAACTCCATTAAAATTTATTTTAATATGTGATTTTTAATCCACACATTAGAACTATCCATTCCATATGAAGAATTACCAACACCGTCATCATTCATCAAAGGATTATTAACTTTGCAACCCGAAGAAGAAGCTTCCATATCATTAGGTTTAGGGTAAAAAACCGACCTATTTTAGAATGACTTACTGTTAAAGTCAGAAATAATTTATTTTCCTTTTCCTGACTCTGGCACAATCTCCTTCTTAGATACCAAACCTCCCTCTCTGATTATCAGAGGAGAGTTCATGAAATTGCGAGAAATGCTGCGGTTGAATGAAAATCTACCTTTTGAATCCAATAGAGTTGGACGCGCGGCAGATATTAAGGATGAGGTATTCCGGCCATCATTAGATGATCGGCCACCCTCTTCCATCTTCAACAATGGCAGCCAGAATGTCACGACCCAACCCGACCGGGACAGATCCCGCTCGCATCGGGTCGCGACGGAGCCAACAAATCAAGGATCTGGATTTGGAATTTGCTTCAGAACTTTCTTCCAAAATAACACAGACAGAAAAACACACAGAGCTACTATAAACATCCAAACACAGCGCAGTT
>NW_021318723.1:321934-363398 GCF_001605985.2 Dendrobium catenatum
CTCGAGGCTTACGCCTCGCCTCGCTTAGAAAAAACGCATCGATTTCCGATTTCGCCTTTTAAAACACTGCTTAGAGTTAATTAATCTAGAGTTAAGGATTAGCCTAAAAGATATTAAGTCATTCCAATGCATAGGATTGTCCTTTACTTATAATTAACTGAGTGAATTGATCGCAATTATCCACTTGATGCAGCACAAACCCTTCAATAATTAACCAAGTTAACACAATACGCTAACTCATGCTTTAAGTTTGGGTTGATAATGATTATGTATAGGGGTGGACAATATCTTTGTTATTCAATTTCAATAGCTCCTTTAAGCTCTAAGTAATCCTTTGGAGCTCTCCTCTTCTTCCCAAGTCTTTTAGTTGAGTGTGGAGGTGAGAAAGTTCAAGTTCTTGAAGTTAGCTTTGTCTTTAGAGCAAATTGAAGCATCTTAAGTAAATATGGAGGAGGCTTTATCACATTGAGCTTCTCTCAATGTGAAGGATTGATTTTGTCTAGCCTCATGGGCTATAAATGTGAGAAATTGAAACTCTAAGCTTTTTATCATATTTCGGTTTTGGATAAATTAGAGTTCCTGGCTTGTTGATTTCCTTAGACCTCTTTTAGAACTTGAAAAATAGATATTTATTTTACTTTTAGAATCAGTTGATTTTGAGCTTTGGTCAGAAAGTTATGGCTTTTTATGTTAATAGGTTATGATGACCTGCTTTATTTTTGTGCCGTGGATCTGGGTTTGCTGGAGCTTAAAGATAAAATCTGGTCCTGTCATTCCTCTTAAATAGAAACTAACAATCCGTATTTGCTTTAGCTGATTAATGTAGGCATTTTCTTGGAACTTTATTGCAAAATAATTTAGAAATCCAGATTTAATGAACCAAAAATATATCTTGACATGAGCTTTTTGGGAAAAAAATATTTTCATAAAAAAATATTTAATATTTAAAAAAAAGTAAATAATTTTTTGTTTAATTAGTTTAAGTATTTGGAGTATTTGAAAAATTTTAAAACTTCTTCAGCATGTTCTAGGCATCAAATAAAGCCCATGAAAAATTTAATTTGAATTATCATGCACGAAAAATTGAATCAAAGAAAATGTCGCAATGGTTTTTGAAAAGTTTAGTTGAAATAATTAGTTTTGAGTTATATCCCATAGCTTTGCATCTGATGTGGAGAAAGGTTTGAGGCAATCAAGAATGTATTTTCAGATGCAGAGTATAGAATGTGGCTACATCATTTATGAAAGAACTTGAAGTATTTATATTGTCATGACGGTCGTAAGCTCCAAAGCTTGGTGTGGCGAGCTGCTAATGCTTACACAGAACTTTAGTATGATTATAAAGTAATCGAAATATTCAGTGTTAGCCCGCAAGGCCATCCATATTTGCTTACTTTGCCATCGATCTCTTATTTCTACTCTTAATAACAATGCAATACTTGGTTTAAATTGGCAAGTCTGATCCTAGTTAGGTTCATCGAAGTGCATGTTAACAATAAAACATAACATAAATAGTAAATGAGTAGGAAAGTCAAAATTACTAATGGTAATCGTTTACCTCAAATGAGTTAAAGTACACTAAATAATACAAAAATGATCTCCATAGGAACAACTTTAGACTTGCACACTAAATCAGCTTCACAGCTATAACTACAAAATTGCATTGCAAGCAGACTGAACTCGTTGAAAGACGATAGCTGTTGAGCGATGGAGAGTTAAATCAGACATACTGGTGAACCGACAAGTGCTATCAAAACATATTTTCCTATCAACATTTTTTTTTCGGTTCTTATTCTATATAATTGAACTGAAATCTTCCTCAGAACTAAACAACATTTTCTATTCTTTCATAATGTTAGAACAACAAAGCTTCATATTGCAGCTGTGATAATAGGACATATAACAAAAAAAAAAATCACATTCCCATAAGGATCAAAATGAATCAAGGCAAATATTCATAGGAAGAGATAAAATTTAAACTCATCTTTATATTTATTTGGGAGTGCTGCTGTCTGCAAATACTCTAGAAGGTAATAATGGCCTGCTTACGTTAGCTTGGAATTGTCATTCTCTAATACTAATTTCAATTTCCAATTATAGGAAATCACTCTAAAAAATTTGAAGAAAATTCTGAGTGTTCAGAAGCATGAACATAAAATTCCATAAATTTCTCAAGGTTAAATGAAATCTATATGCAAGTTAACTAAATTAAAAACAGTGAACTCCACGAAAGAAAATTCCGATTGAACTAGTGCATATTAATTCAAACTAAATCGTTAAGGCTTGATTTGATACTTAGAACGTACTAAAAAAAGTTTAAAAAATTTACAAATATCCCAAGTATTTAAACTAATTAAATCAGAAAGTATTTATATTTTTGAGAATATAATATTTGATACTTTTAGATATAATTCTTTCCCAAAAGCTATTTTGTGATAGATTTTTGAATAAATTTCATTAAATTTGGATTTATTGATAATTCTTAGAAAAAAACTTAATAAGAAAATCTCTAATTTAATCAACCGAACAGATTTGAACGGTTGGTTTCTCTTTAAAAGGAATGGACGACACTATTTTCATCTCTAAACTCTAGTTAATCCAGAACTAGGGAACCAGAATGAAACAAATCATCCTTGACATTTTAGCTTCAAAGGATCATAATTTTCTAACAAAAGATCAAAATAAGGTGATTAAAAAAACTAAATTGATCAAAAATTTGAGCTCTACAAGTTATTTCAAATAAATTAATAATTCGTAGACTCTTAGTAGTTAGTACGCAATACTAGAATATATTATAAATCTTAGGATTTTGATTTCTCATTTTTGTAACTTAAGGGGTTGTATGAAATCAATACCTCACCTTTAGA
The DNA here is from genome assembly GCF_001605985.2 of Dendrobium catenatum. NCBI lineage: Eukaryota > Viridiplantae > Streptophyta > Magnoliopsida > Asparagales > Orchidaceae > Dendrobium > Dendrobium catenatum. The sequence continues at coordinate 324,802 of NW_021318723.1, forward strand.
AAAGCTTATGGTTAAAAACCCTCAAAATTTTCTTGAGGTGCTCTCACTTGTTTTAGAGACTTCATAAACTCACTTCGTAAACTTGAGATTTCTCTTCTCCATTTTCAACCTTTTTAACTAAAAGGTTGAAGAGGAAGAGGAGAGCTCCAAATGATTGTTTGAAGCATAGAGAGATTATTGGAATTGTATTTTAGAGAAAATCTCCACCCTATTGCTTAATCATAATGAACCCAAACTAGAAGGTTTGAGAGGAAGAGGAGAGCTCCAAAGGATTGTTTGCATCATAAAAAACTGTTGGAATTAAATTTTAGAGGAAATGCCCACCCCTTGCTTAATAACAATGAACCCAAACTTAAATTATAGGTTAAAGTATTGTGTTAGCTTAGTTAACTACTGGAGAAATTGGGCTTTAACAACTGGATAATTTTGATATATTTTTCCAATTGATTATAGGTCAATAATAGTCCAATGCATTTGATTGACTTAATTATTTAGATTAGTATTTAATTTAGATTAATTAATCCTAGTTATGCTTAATGGCTATGTTTAGCATAATGTTGATGTTGTGGATTAGTATGAAATCTAAGGCAGCCACATAAGGTGCTTAGGTTGAGTCATTTTGGATAGATCGAGCCTATTACAAAATACAAATTCAAATTCAATATTTGGCTCAAAATGGAAATACAAACTTGCAGATGGTTTCGTTGGTTTTCTAGCTGTATCAAAATCCTATGAGTTCAATGAGAACCAAGTAAATTTTCCCTAAAATAGCGAAGTAGGGTCAAGTTTTTGGGACATTTGTTTTGAGATTCTCGCAAAAACTAAGATTTATGTTATGGAAGACATAGAAGTTATAAATAATTTTTTTAGCTTTCCATTGATATGATAATCATGCAATTTCAACAAAAAATAAGAAAGTACTTCTTAAAAAGCTAGGAGTCAAGATTTATGAATTTGATTTGTCATTTCAAGACAATATGGTTAGACTCATTTGGACAGTCTCAACAATTCCGATGCAATGGTGCAGACTGTTTCATGAAGTTACTTCCCAATAACTTTAACAATATTTTCGACCACCTCATCAATAAGCTTAAATACCTTGAAAAATATCTCAACCACTTTTACGTCGACCTCAAACACCTTAGCTATAATGCTAAACTTCTCAATGATAATGGTGGACATATCGTTGATTATGTTAGCTAGACACCTAATAATCATGTTGGATATCTTGATGATGATTTCAAACATCTTGATGGTGATGTCCAACATCTTGGTGATGCAATTTTTAATATCAATAAATGATCTAAGGAGTTTAATTTGGCTAACGATGGTTCACAATGATCTGCCTAGTCCAACATTTACTTGGGCCAAATTCATCTATCCATTGATGATTAGGATCCTTTAGAAATGGCTTAGGTAATTGATTAGATCATTTGGTTAAAAATCACTAATTGAATCTATAATTTAGAGAATATTGGGCTAGGTTGACTTTTTGTCAAGTCTATGACTTAGTTCATGATTGAAAGATCCAATAATGGTTAATTACAATGCATGTACATGTACATGAATTCGAAATTGAGAGTTGAATGACCAAGGATCTCCTTCTATGGACTTTGCTAAATTCATTGGGATCCTTTAGTCATCCCAGGTCAAGTCCTAATCAACTTAAGCAAGGATTGAACCTATGATTGAGTTAAAGAATTGAAATTGATAAGGATAAATAATTTGAATCATCTTCAGGCTAAATCCATTGAGATCCTATAGTCATCCTAGGGTTTAGTCCTAATCAACTTAGGCTAATGGCTGGAGTAGATTTTCTAGATAAGCTAGGGTTGAGCCTATGATTGGGTTAAAAAGTTGAAATTGATAAGGATAAATAATTTGAGTCATCTCTTGAAATGGGCTAGGCGATTAAGCAAGAGTATTAGAATGAGTGGTGTCAATTCGAGTTGGCTAGTTGGGTTTGGGTATGGGTATGACCTGACCTAAATATGCTTGGCTTGATTTTGACCCCGTTTGTCATACGAGTCAAAATGTTGACAAAACCTGAGTTACCCAAACTTGACCCATTTATTATATAAATGATGCAATTATTTTAGATCAATATGAATGATTAGCCAAAAAATGACCCATTTAACTCGAAAATGGCTTTCTTTAACCCAAACCTAACTCGCTTGACTTGAACTTGAAAGATAATATGAGATCAGTTTTGTGTGAATTATGAATTTTTGGGTCAACACAAATCAAATTTGAAAAATTAATCGGGTCAATATTTTCAACTTGAACCAATCTTGAAAACTAATCGGGTCAACCTAAATTTGGAATTTTTGAGGTGGGTTCTGATTGGGTCGCCGGGTTTAGGTCATTTACCGTTACTAGAATAGTCAAGTTCAAATGACATATATTAAGCATGGCTATCTTAATCTAGCTTTAAGACTAAGTTCAATTAGTGAGACCCAAACATAAAAATGATATTAGATGTTAACATGTTTGATGCCAACTATCCACTTATCTTTTAATCATATCGATTGATAATTGTTTATATCACACTCACTAAAATTGTATATTATATACTTATTTTTTGTGTAAGTAATTCTAAATCATTTATCTTCTAAAATTTTTTTCTGCTGGTCTAATTTTAAAATCATAGTAAATATTCTACGAAATTATTATTATCACTTTCATTGATGATATTAAGTTCTTGTAATGCTTAATGAAAATCTAGAATTGATTTAATGCAACATTCATTTGAAAATAAGTGAAAACACGTTTGAGGTTGTTACCTGAATTAAAAGAAACACACCCATTTCTTTTAGAAAATGAATAGCAATTAAATCCCGCCAATCATGGTTTAATTTTTTCAAATCCACTTGAAAATGAAACATAAAACGAATCAGAACTTGGCCTTCATATTTTATATATGATCGACCAAAAATACTGTCTTTTTAGTTGTATGCAGGGAAAAGTAACCTCTTTGATGGCCTATGTGATTGACGGGAAACCTGGTTTTATTTTTTATTGAAATTATTTAAAACTCTAATAGGAAGCAGCTGTAATTTATAGGAGAATTTCTCTTATAAAACTACACTTATTCCTTCGGGATGCCTACCTCTGATTGCACCTGTAGAAACTCAAACAAATAAAAAATTCTGTAATTTTGGCCGAAGTGATGAAATGGAAGTAGCATTTTTGATTGTTTTACTGATTATTGTGTGTATTTGGTACCTAATATTTATTATATAGGTCAAGTGATTGACACAGTTGTTATGAATCCTCCCTTTGGGACACGGAAGAAAGGATCTGATATGGAATTCCTCTCAGTCGCTTTTAAGGTACTCCTTGCCTCTTACCAATATAGTCCTGAGCTATTCCTACTCGATGATTCTTCAATTGTTATCAGGTTGCCTCTCAAGCTGTATATTCTTTGCACAAGACTAGCACTAGAGAGGTGAGCTGTAACCCTATAAAGCCATTGATGATCTATTGTTGGAAGCTATCTATTTATTTACATTTTGATTACTTTATCTTGCACTTACACTCAACTAAGTTATTTTCATCTGGAGAAAAGAAGCAAATCAAGGAGCATAAAATTCTTGTAAAATTTTGATATGTATCATTTGATCTGAAGTCAGTACAAACCATAACAACTTGAAATGCTGCAGCTAACAGATTGGATGGTGAAGAAAGATTCATGGTTCCAACCTCAAATAATTGGGCTAAGGTTGATATTGTAGCATCCTAGAACACCTGTAGTGGGAAATTTCTTTCGGATTGATTCAATCTAAGGGAACTGGGTTATTGAGTTATTTAGTTTGACACCTTGCCAAGTAGATCAAGGACCTTGTCAAACTGTTTAGGTGTCCGATTGAATGATCCAATAGAGTAATTGATAATGATATTGGGTACTCAAGTATTTGGTAATGAATTGATTGGCCTAATGGAGTGATTGTGATGGACCGGCAGCTGAGCTGATGGACCCCACTAGGGTGGGAATCGAGCAAGAAGAGAGAGGAGGAATTGTTTAGGAAAGTTTTAATTACAATTGGGAAGGAATTAATAAGGGAATGAAATCTAATTTGAATTTCAAATCTGAGAGGGAATTATTTAGGAGAAGGCAGAGGAGTTAATTAATTATGAAGGAGGAATCAAGGGAGAATTGTTTAGGAAAGTTTTAATTACAATTGGGAGAGAATTAATTAGGAAAAGAAATTTAATTTGAATTTCAAATCTGAGAGGGAATTATTTAGGGAAAGTTCAGGGAGTTAATATTAATTATGTAAGGAGGAATCAAGGGGGAATTGTTTAGAAAAGTTTTAATTACAATTGGGAAGGAATTTATTAGGAAAAGAGATCTAATTTGAATTCAAATATGAGAGGGAATTATTTATGGAAATGGGGCTGATTTGGGTGGGAATTAGGGTAGCATATTTAAGGCGAACTATGGGATGATTTTAGATTATGCTTGATTTTGTTGAAATTAGCTTTGCTTAGGTTAAGTGGGCTCTAACCGACGGCTAGGAATTTGGGCGAGCCAGATCTTTCTCTACAATTGAAGATCCAATTATATCTTGTAATTTCTTTCATAGATCTTTCAATAAAAATTGTTCTTGTGTGTTCTTCTTCCTAATTTTGTTATTGTTGTTCTCTGGTTTTTGTTGAAATGGCATCCACTTCCTAACTGACTCAGTAGTCCAAGAGGGGGTGTCTCAATGGATTTGAATCCTTTTTTGGAGTTGAGGTGTAGTTTTGAATGGTTAGATTGGCCATTTGGGATGAATTTACCAAGGGCTTAGTAGAACTTTGCATGGGAGAAGAATTGGTTCAGATTGTTCTCTTTTTCTTTTGACCTTGTAGAAAAATTTCAGTGTGCCCCACTTACTAACCGGTAGAATATAAAACTTCCTCTTGTTGTTAGACAAGCAACCCATCAAGTAAGGCTATGTGGCAAGGTTCTAAAGTTTCTTTCATATTCTTTCTGCAAGTTTGAGTGGCAAAACAACTTGCCAGATCTTTTTTTGCTTGTTCTATTTAAGCTTGATCCTCCCTAGTCCGAGGGATTGCTATTCCAATGAGCTAGTTGTGTGAATGGGAGAGCTTCACAAAAGATTTTCTAGGAGCTGAGCAAGAAGTTCTACAGTGAATTGATGGGCTAGCACGGGACTCTAGATCTTCATTCCTAATGTATATGGAGAGCTTTTAAGCACCTTTAATAGCTTTTTGCTGTTTGAATGATGTGAATCTGTTAGACCGGTCCTCCCTGGACCGGTCCAGCAGGCCCAATCCAGTGGGCCGGTTCGATTTTACCGAAGAAGAGGGCGGGCGGACAGCAGGCGGAAGCCGCAGGAGGGCTAGAGGTGGGGTCCACTTGAAATTCAAGTTGTTTATTGGAGCCAAAATGAAGGGAAGTGAGGGCAATTAGGTCCTTTTGTATCTATTTTGAATTGTATGCATTAAGTAGGGAGTAATGAGGAGGTTTAGGGTTATGTGTTTTTGTCTTGTAGTTTCTCTTGTTCTTCTTGTTGGTTTGGGCTCTAGATCGTATTCTAGAGATTGGGAGAGTGCGATCCTCCTCTCGAATAGAGGATCCTTGTATCTTTGCTATTTTCCTTGCATCTATTAGTAAAATACAAGTCTTTTATCCGCTTTTCCTGCAGTTTTTCTCTGTTTTCTCTCAGTTTTGGGCTGTTTTCCTGCTGTGGACAGCAGTTGTTCTTGAGATTTGTTGCCAAAGTGATTAGGAAATACTTGAAATCAAGTATTTCCTATCAGAATCCTCTTTGATTTTCTCACCATTTTGCATAAGTTCATGATCACCGTGCTTGGATGGTAGTCGGTCATTTGATACATTATATACTTGTTCTTGATATTATTTCCTGTTGACTCCTATGTGTGTGTATGAAATTTAAATATTGACCTAAGCCAATTAAGAAGAAGAGGCAGGCCAAGTGTAGGCCAAGTTCAGGCCTCCGAGGGATAATGTTGTTGCAATGTGATCTTCAACATTGTTGAATTGACAATGTTATGTGATCTCTAAACTTGAGGATGACTTGTTGGTGTTGTTTGATTCTTACTGCTACTATGCCGATGTATGTAATCTCGATTGGGTGCCATTGAAGTAAATAATGTAAACCTTTAAATGCATAACTGATGATTAAACATTATGTGAGGAAAAATGAACAGTTCCTCCAAATACATTGCCAATGAGGGGCACCTGTATATGATTATATGTCACTAGCATGTCCTTATTTGTTTGTAGTAAATGAAAAATTGTTGGATGTTTTTAAAGTTGTTATAGAACATATGCTGTTTATTTCAGAATATCTATCTCAAGAAAAGGAAGAGTTATGTATTTTGTATAGGAGCAATTGTGTCTATTTTGACGAATCTGAGCAATGAAGCATTGATTCTTTGAATTTTGTCCTTTTATCCGTTATATAAATCTCCAAATCATCATTTTTAGAAGTATCATGACATTGTAGTGAAGCTTGTGCCTTTCAATTATTGAATAAAGGTTGTGGATGCAGCACAAGATTTATATTAGGCATGACCATGCTCGCACAGTCTAACTAGGAAGTCTTAAGGGCATTTTCATCTTCATCCTTTTTTGCATGAATTTTGATGAGGTGTGGTTACTCGTTAATATCCATGCCTGGTAAATATCAACGATATTTGGGTATTCTTAAATAGCCCTTGGCCAAGCTTGTAATTATTTCCCTTTGATCAGTTCTCTTGATATTTTGAAGTTGGAGCTCTTATAATTTAGGAAATACTCATCTTCCAAAGCTTGCCACTCATTTTCCTAATTGCTGGTATGGACTTCCTAGAGCTCTTTCTTGCGACTCTTAATCAGTTGAACTAACTTGCCTCCTCTGCTTTGATTTTTACATGACCAACCGCTATACTTGGCTAACTTCTTCCTAGCCAACCTCCTTTGCGCAATCAATATTTTCTCTGTTGGTCTCCCTTACTTGACCAACTCTTGTTACTAAAACACAACTAGCCAATCACTAACATTTATCCAGTGTTTTATTGACATCTAATTGGGCTCCCTCACTAACATATGATTGTATTTGTTGATGTTGATCAATCTCCCTCATTAATGCCAAGCCTTTGTACTTTAAAAACATCCAACTAACCTTCTTTGTTGACATCCATTTATTCTCCTTTGTTGAAATTCAACTGGTCTTCTCCATTGATTAGTAAACAACGCCCCTCCTTGCAGCCTGGTCCACTACTACTGTTGACTCTTTTGTCATAGGACCCATCATAATCCTAGTTGAACACGACCTTTCATCAGTCTATTCTATTTCCGTACAACTTTGTGCTATTATTCCTGTAATGATTTATAGGCGAGGAAATTTCTTATCTCATAACATTTATGTTAGAATTTCATCATTGGGGTTCTCCCTGTGATTTTTCTTTTTTGAGTTTTCTACCTTACAGATTATTATGCCTCTTTTTCTTATTTTGTTGTTTGTTTGACTATTTTAAAGTCGATTGATTCACTCTCATGGTCATGAATATAGGAGTGTATCTAACATTTAATAAAATCAACATTATGCATACAAAAAATTATATTAGGCATTTTGCAGAACTATAGAAACAACCATTTTTTTGCTTTTGAGCCAAAAGTATTCCAAGGGAGGGTTTACCGACATCTCAAAATTTAATATGGCGAGGCATACACTAAAATACCCACTAAAATTGGCACAATAAATTAATTATTTGATGCAAATTATGGCTAGTTAGGTGTGATAATCGTACTGATGATATGTTACAATTTAAATATAGAACTTATTAAATGAAACCTCAGGAGAAAAAATCATTGAAATAGTATATGAATCATATTACGAAGCATAGAACATATTAATAGAAAAAATGAAGTTGGAACTAACTTTAAAGGACATTCATAAATGTAAAGTTATAGTTTCAAATAAAATGCTAAAGTTCTTGGGAGTTTCTAGTGATATTGAGTTGGAGCTACAAGTGATATTGAGTTGTATGGTTATAAAATTTTCAATATAAGATAGAATTTCATATGATAAGATAAGAAATATTTTAATATTGATATTTAAGATTAAATGAGATGTTTAGAAATGTGAGAATTATATGTATATCCAACTTACGGATCTTTTAATAAAGTTATGAGATTGAGTAATAGAATGAGGGACGAGAAAAATTATGCTGTTATCAAAATATTGATCATTTTTTATATTTGGATCTCGAATTAGTAGGAAGGACACTTTTAAACTTTTTCTCAAATCATATGCATTGATCTAAAGATCAAATAGAATAAGCATATATCAAAGGATAAAAAAGGTTTATGGAAATCTCAAAAAAACTTACTGTGGAATAAATTTGAAAAGGTTGTATAATTTTGGGCAACATAGCTTGAATTTTGTTTTTAAGAGAATAATAAGATAATATCTAAAGAGGTTAAAAAGAAAATATTATCTTTAAGCCAACAAGAGAAAATATTAATTAGAACAGATCTTTAGTAGAATTTAATGTTGAGCTTCTTTAATTAAGATCTGATCTTACTATTGCTCCTTGATTCCTTTTTCATCTTACTGATCCATGGTTTATAGAGAAAGGGTGAAGAGAGAAGAGGCTCGGCACCTTACAGAGATGAAGTGATGCTTTAGAGAGATCAAAGAGACGGGGATAATATAATCTGTATTATTTCAAATGAAATGCCATTTCATGAGATTTTACATTGGTTCTATTTCAAGTAGTTGACCAGCACAAATTTAAGTCTATCCATATGATGTTATTGTCAATGTTGTTGGTAATGTGACGGTCTAATGGGATGTAGTTGGTCTATATTGTGTTGTTGATCCATGTATAGTCAACTTAGTTGGAGTTGAATCGAATGGTGTTGCAACGGTAATCTCAGTTGTAATTGACGTAAAAAGATATTTTTTGTAGCCTACCCATTTGTCAATTGGCCTTGCATCACTGGTTAGTAGGGTTTTGTCAATCCAAGTTGGAGTTAATGTTGTACTCTTCTTGCTTTTATTTTTTTCTAGTCAACTTGATTGTGTGGTTGAGCACGTCGTGGTATGTTGCCACCATTCTAGTTTAGTACATTTTAAATGCCTTGATGCTCTATACAAAGAAATGCATACAACTCACAAAGAAGACTGAAATGAAGAGAAACTTGGGCTTACGCTTTTTGATTGTTTAGGACATTGCTTCTCTCTTTGAAAGATATAACATCATAATTTTTTTCTCTTCGCTTTTGATTGTATCCTCTCACATCATGCTTAGTTTCAACTATTGTAGTTTCTTGTTGGCTCTTCTTTTTTTCCTCCTTATTATGCTTGTTGTCTTTATTACTTTTTGTGGATAACACAAAACCTTTGGATCCATCTTGATATTGAGCCGTTCATTAAGATTAACAAGCACTTGCTATTTTCTCAAGTTATCATCTGAATTACAACTACCTTCCCCCACAAGCAAGAAATAGTGCTGGGATAATCATTTTATCAAGAATTGAGAGGAAGGCTGTTAGTAATCCTTTTCATTAGAATGCTAGTGATTCGAACTTAATGATCTGTTGGATTAATTCTTTTTTAGGGCCAAGATTAAGGTATTATAAAGGTTTATGAAAACCCCCTAATTAAAATTGCAGCAGAATTAATTTAGAAAGGGATAAAGAATACTACCAACCTTGATTAGGTCTAGGTTTTGTAGGAATAATGAGATATTCTGTAAATTGATTATAAAGAAAAACTAATCTAAAATCTAGAGAGAGTTAGAGAAAGTGAATTATTTAATAGGCCGGATCTTAAATAGAACCAGAATATGCTGAAAGTTTGATCTTCCAATGGCAATGGCTCTTGTTCATTTTTTATCTCTTTTTTATTATGCTTGGTTCCATGATTTCTAGAGCGATAGGGAGAGAGAAGCTCCTGTCCAGTCTGTTGAGAGAGAGAGAGAGAGAGAGAATCTTTATTGATTTTTTATTTTTAGATAAAAGAGATAGCTGAAAACTCACATGTTTCTACATATAGTATCCATGTTCTGGAAGCGCTGTTTTTTTTTTCTTCATTACCAAGCTATATGTGGTTGAGCTTCATAATTTCCATTCCTTGCTATTAAGAGATATATTCGTAGTTACTCTGATTTAATTTAGTTTAATATATATATATATATATATATATTCATAATTTCTCTATTTGCTTTAACCTCATAATTGTTTTGTATTTTGGTTTTGTTGATGTAGCATATCAAGCGAGTAGCATTGCGAGATTTTAGTGCCAACAGTGCTGAGGTCTTATGCGAGGTATATTAACAAATTTGCATGTTGAATTACATTAAATTTCTCTTTCACTGAGCTAATTGAGTGGATTGTGCTACCGTTTGTTATTTTGAATTACATTAAACGGGGAATATCGGAGTTTCTTTGGCTGCTGGGACAAATGAAATGAAATAGGCAACTTAAGACTTTGTTTGGGACGGCTTTTTTACTGCTTATTGAAGCAGTATAAAAATTTAAAATTTTGTACTAGAAAACTGCTTCAAGAAACAATAAAAAAGTCGTCCCAAATGAAGCCTAAATTTACATTTTGACTGGTTTCAAGTTCAGGATGAAGTCACAATCTACCATTCCTTTCTCCTGACTAGCAGGGTATCCAAATAGAGCTCTAATGTTTGTTATGTTTAGGATTGAATATTGATTAGTGAAAACTCATGGACATGTTATGTGTTTTCAGTTAATATTTTCTTTCTGTTTCTTGATATTTGTAGCTTAGGTTTGATGTCCCTCAGCTATACAAGTTTCACAAGAAGAAAGAAGTTGACATAGCAGTTGATCTTTGGCGGTTTGTTCCTTGACTCAATCAGGTTCGGCTTTGTTTTCTCATACAACTATTTGTAGAAATCTTGGTTTGTTGAGGGAGAGCAGAGTTCGGCATTTCCAATCTTATTAACATATAGAGCATCTTTACTGTAGTATTTGTGGTTGGTTTTATGAGTTCATTTATTTCCATTTAGGGCTTCTCTTCAAACTTATCTAATGATTTTATAAGTAATTAGAGAAGAACGGCTCGATAGGTATTGTTGTACTGATTATTATTTTTCTTTTGTATTTTATAAAATAAAATAATTATATTCACTCATCATAAAAGTATGTGTTGCTTTATAACTTAGGATGCTGTTGAAGTCATAGAGAAGTATTTATAAGATGTGTTTTTTAACTATGTTTTTCATAGAAATTTAGTTAAACATGGTAAATTAGGACAAAAATACGAACTAAGTCTGATACTTATTGGCCTTTTTATGTACTATTAACTATGTTTAGAATTATTTAAAGATAATTTGGGATCTCTTTTTATTTTATTTTATTTATTTCTTATTGACATGAAATAAAATATGTTTGATCTTACAAATATGTTAATTTTGTTTTTATTGAATATTGATTAAGTTGATTTATGCGTTGTTGATGGCGGCCGATGTGGATTGTTATTTTTAAAAATATTGAATATAGCTCAAAGTTGTTTTGAGTGTTTTTAAAAACAGTTTGATTTATTTTTATAAATAAACAATAAAAATAAGATTAACAATATACTAATAAATATATTTTTTAATTATAAAAATAAAAAAAAATAAAGTATAAATGTAATCTATACTTGTCAAAGGTGAATGACGCACCACGGTGTAGAGTTCCATCTGGAGCCATGGTATATAATCCACGGCGCGGTGCAGCGCGAGCCATTTTTAACTTGTCACAAAATAAAAAATAATTAAAATAAAATAGGATAATAAGCATATAAAATAAACTTAAATATTACTATATACTTAGGCATTTTAATGAAGCTCATGTTTTGAGATTCTTCAAATTTGTTTGGTATATTATGAATATATTATTAGGATTGATGGAGGAATTTTGATAACTTTGCATGTAAAGTATATTGAGACGATCAAGCCTCTGTTTAACTAAAGTATATATAAGTTGCTACTAATAAAAGTTATAAAATTGAAAAATACATCTGTGCTATAGATATTTTCCTTCATTCTTAGTCTCAGATTTTGTTTCTTCTACTTAGCATTTTTCCTAAGCTTATTATCTGCTTGTAGTAGGTGCATTTTCCCTAAGCTTATAATCTAAATATAAAAAAAAATGTAAGTTGATCAAAATTGATCGATCAAAGAAAGAAGGAGATTGCTACCTAATGGTGAACCTTGACTTCAGAGGAATCATATGAGTTGTTTATCGAAGGAGACGACAAAGCACACATGATCACTTAATTTCATAGGAAACATATGGATGAAGATGAGGATTATCACCTGGATGAATAAGGAGCGGCAGAAGTAAGGAATACGAGGGACAAACAATAATCGGAATCACGTGAACAAAGGTAGAATCTTGTGCAGAATCGTGAAATCGGGTGCATGAGGCTTTGGGCGTTTGTGTGGGCTTCGGGGCTTATCGACTGCGTGAGGGTTCGTTTGGATGCAGTTAGTAAATCAATAACTAATAACCTAAAATTCATCATTATATTATTTTGAAATTTAAATTATATAATTATTTAAGAATATTATTACATTAGGAAAATCACAAAATAAAATTGCGCACGCCTTGTGCCATACGCTCACATAGTGCAAATGGTGCGCACCAACTTGATCCTGTGTTGAGGCGCACTGTGCGTCATGATGCACGCCATTCTGTCCATTGACAAGTATGATGGAATCCAAAAAGAATTCTAGTTGCTTGTAGATAGAAAATATATTTCAAAGTGCTAGAATTTATTTTGACTTATATGAGAAAATAATTACATGTTTTAGAAGATTTTGAAAAAAATAGTTTGAAATTAATATCTAATAATGACATACTATCAAATAATAGATTCTAGAAAATTAATTTTTTGGAAACATATTTTATCTTAAAACAACTAAATTGCCCCTTTCTAGAAATGGTTGAGGATGAAAACTAAACTTTTGTTTTTTAAACTTTGTATTTTCTTTTTCTTTTTTTTTGTGAGTTTTTGCAAAATATGTTTTTAATATAATTGCACTTTTAGGGTTATAATTGAGTTGAGTTGAGCACTGTGGGCTCCAAAAATTCGATCCCGGCCTCCGCTCGCTATGTTTGCTTTTTTGTTTCGGGGGAGGGGGGGGGGGGAGTTTTAACGAATTAAGTTCCAGGATAAATTTTGGAAGGTAAATGGGTTTGTAGATAAGACACTACCCAGAGATTTCACCCTCATTTTGCAAGGACTTTATGATATGAGTTCTGGTTTCCTATAGGCGCAAGCCCCTATAGTTAATTACCCCTCCCGGTAACAAGATAGAACTTTCGATTAAGGCTAGTCGTCAATCATATACTTAGATGTACGTGCATCTGGCATATAGTAGCAGCATGAGTTTGGAAATTTGAAATTTGAAATTTGAAGGGTTTGAATGTTTGGAAATTTGGGCTAAAATATTTGGGAAGTTTGATATTTAAAATTAGAAATTTCACCATATTGCACTTAAAGCGGATGATGGAGGAATAGATGATAGACCCGATCAAGATCCCATGGTTCCGTCATCCCGGGCCATTGTGGTCTTTGGTCTACTTAGTCAGAGGAGGTAATCGACCCAACCTGACAGAAGGATCCTTGTCGACAGCCATGGGTTGCTTCGTCCAAGGGGACCTTGTAGACCTAGGATGAATATTTGTTTAAGGGGACAAATTTGAATCTACCTTAGCTAACAGAGGGCTTTGTGCCCTTTAAATCATATCCTATTGATTCATATCTCAATGATTTGATGCCACTAAAGAACGTATTGGCTCTGGCCATAACCGGTATTTTGTGGTGATATTTGGCGGCAAAATCATTCGATTCAGAGGGCCTCAGGTCATAACCGTTTATCCTGCAATACCATTTGGTGGCAAAACCACCGGTTAGAGGACACGTACCACATCCTTATTGGCAGGAGACTATTTAAGAATGGTTCCTAGTGATATTTTTGACTAGCATTTGCTCTTTGTGAGCTGAAGTAAATTTTAATTTGTCCACTCAAGCAAACTGTTGTGGAGGGTGGATGGATTTTGCTTTAAGTGTTTGATAGTTTGATTTTAATTTTAAAACATTTGAAGTTTTGAGATTTTGGGAGATCCTGTGGAGTTTTTAGATTTTATGGGCTGAAGATATTTGTGAACCCCTCAGTTAAGATCTTCGCTCAACACGACCATCATTGGGGTGACTTTAAAGTCATTTTCATTTGAAAATATTTCCATTTTTTGGATTAATCTTATCAACTCTGTTGAGTTGTCAACAGAGGATCGGGTTTCTCGGGCTTCATGCCTTTGCTTACGAATTTTTTTGTTAAAGGACTTGAAGGCCTAATATGAATGTATAAAATAAATATTCCGGTCCACTTCGTGATCGCATATTTATCCGATGGTTCGAACCATGTTTAGTCCTATTTGTCTACTTAGGAGGATGGGGTTTCGTAGGCTTTGAGCTTTTGTTAGTGAATTCTCTTGATTATAGGCCTTGAAGGCCTAATATGAATGTATTAAAACAAAGATATCCGTCGCCACAATCGTATATTTATTTGATGGTTCGAATCCTATCGACTCTTATTGATCCGCATAGAAGGATCAGGTTCGAACTTGAATTCACTTATTGCCCCGCGAAGCATACATAGACGTCACATGTGTACCAATAACACGCTCGCCGGGGCTCATGCGGGTGTTTGAGAATTTCATTGATTGGACATACCCCTTTGTGTACCTATGTGTATATAAACTATGGTGCATGTACAGGGGTACTATGAAATATTTTAGTTGTGCAGATAATTGCCATTTGAATGCACAAAATATTTCATTTGAGATCTTATACACGCATTCTGTTCGCTAATATGAGTGTTGCGAATCCGGTGGTGGTATTATCTGGATGTTATGAGGCATTTCATCATCTTGATGTTGACTCCCCTTTTCTCATTCATCGGAGAGGTTCTTCTGGACTTTGAAATCAATGACCACTGCCTTGAAAAGAACTCCTTTCAGGGTCTTTAGTATAGTAGACTTTTTTACTTCTGATATTTGTGGACACTAGAACTATTTTCCTCTTAAGTATAGGACTAAGAAGAAACTTTGGAATACCAGGAAGTTTAGTTCTAATTTGTTCAAGCATCCCTTCTCTTCTGCCAGTGAGTGTCCTTCTTCGTACATCGAGTTATCTTCATACCCGATATACTCACACATCTCAATCACCGCTGTTGTAGGTGATATTTGTACTTATGTCCACAATGGTTCGTTTTGCTTATGATATACCCACTATTGTTATCCACAAGCGGCTCATGTGTATTTACGGAGAATCGCTGTATTCACTACGACTTTGTTTGCATAATACCTAAGAAAAAAAAAAACAACTGAAAATAAATATACGCATACCTCTGCTCCGCCGATCTTGCAAATACAGCCGAAATCCTGCTCAAATCTTGTTGAAATACTGTACATGCGGTGCCGTTTGCATCGCTTCCCGGAAACTCTGCCCAAATCGCATGCCAACTAGACGCCTTTCACGACGTTAAATACCGAAGGAGATGAAGGCTTCGGCTGCTGGTTCCGCTCTCGCTCTTCCTCTGCTCGTTCCCCTTCCCCCCTTGCCGTGTCTATCCGACCTCCGACAGAGAGAAGCCGAGAGAAAGAGAGAGAGAGAGATAGAGAGCTTTGCCTACGTCATCCTCCCTAAGCTGAGTTCTCTCCATCCTCTGCCCTAGCCTTGCCCGATCCATTCAATCTAGAGAAAAAGCAAGAGAGGGAGAGATAGATCCCTACCCGAAGCCCTTCTCCCATTGCCGAACTCCTCTCCACCTCTCTCCGACGTTCCCTTCCTGTTTTGATCGGAGTCAGCAATTGGGAGCTCGAGTGCTGTGAAGGTAACTTTCTCCCTTCTATGCTCATCTTCAGCATAATCCCGTAAATCCATTGCACTACAGGATTTGTAAATTCGGGATTTATGGTAAATGAGGGAAACAGAGGATTATGCATAAATCCTCTCAAATCATACTTTTATCCTATATTATTTATGTTTAATTTTTTTTAATTAAAATTAATTTCTTTTAAATCATAATTAATTATTATTAAAAATAGTTAATTATATACCGGAAAACCGCCTATACACGCCTTTATTGCGCGTGGTGGGATGGGACTTTGGTCCGACTCCTACGATAAGTCGGGCAATCACCTAAACTACTTCGGTGTTCTTGGCGCACCGGAAAACCGCCTATACACGCCTTTATTGCGCGTGGTGGGATGGGACCCCGGTGCGGCACCTACGACGAGGCGGGGTCACTTATAAGTACCCCCGAGCGGGGGGAAAGCAAATTGTGTCATTTAAAACAGGTACCGTCAAAGACCCCATACACGCCTTTATTGCGCATGGTGGGAGGAACAAAAATCACGGCCGCGGTGTCCTCGTCTGAGGACACCTACCATACACGCCTTTATTGCGCGTGGTGGGAAATGCCCAGTTTTCTCGTAGTTTTTCCCTAAACGGGGGAGACGCTGGGAGGCTGCCGAAATTTTGGGTGAAGACGGACCGTACTTGAACTTGATTTGCACATCAAATGGACAAAAATGAGACTCATACCTGAACCTGATTGAACTCCAAAGACAGTAATAAAAGGCTTAATTCAAACTCAAATGAAATTGAAAAGAACAAGAACTTGGGCTTGAACTCAAGCGAGAATTTGAATTGAACAAAGACTCAATCTTGAACTTGCAAGAAGGACTCAGGGGACTTAAACAAATTGCAAAGGACACAAATGAACTTGAACTCAAAACAGAGGACTTCTGGACTTGCATTTGAACATCAAATAAGATGAATAGGGGTTTGGACATTTGAACTCAAGCAAGGGCTTGGAGACTTGATGCAAAAGAATTTGAACCCAAAGATTTTGTACTTGACACTAAATGAACTAAATTTGAGCTTAAACGAATACAAGAAAGCTCAAATGAATATGAATAATTTGTCTTGAATAATAATAACATAATTACCATTTTAATTAGAATGCAAGATCATGACCATCTCAAATGGGGTAAAGACATGATATCAAGTTCATCATGCGTATGGAAAACCACTTCCAAGGATAAAAAATGTTCCAAGTGGAGTCTATTTGCAAGCAAATAAGGACTCATAACAAATCGATTCATGATGTACTCAAATAAACATAAGTGAATGAACTTGATACTTGTAATGACTAAAGCTTCAAGAGGAATTTGCAAGCAATCATCAACAAGGAAGAAATGGACATATAGCAACATGTTCATGATTTCTAATATAAGATTTCTTTAGCAAACATTAAAGATTTGTCACTTTGGTTGGGGAGGTAATTGTCATCAAGCAAATTTACTATACAAGACTCAAAGTCATTTTCAAGTAACAAGCAAGTGGAATTGCATAATTGATGATGATTGAAGGGTCACTCATAGGTGACAATAATAAACATACAATGGAGTTGGTAGACTCATCAGTGACCGTATATAAAGAATGTAAAAGCTCTCCTACAACCTACATCAAATATCTCACAGATACAAACAACGAGCACCATGAGTTAAATGACGTATAATCAAATGTTGCAAATTATCAGTCAACATGCATGAGAAGATTGGTGATGAATGCAATCCATTCAGTAATCGGTGTTAATATACAAAGTGAATGTGCTCGATCTTCCCTACAAATCACTGTAAGAAATTTATTGTACACAAAGGACACTACCTGCAAGCAAATGTTGAAAAGACTACGACAAAGACCGACTTCTACGAGCCATCATGAAAGACTCATCGAATGTCTAAAATACCCCCGCATACGTGCACAGTAGTTTGTATACACATAGGTACACTAAAAGGGGTAAAAACAATCACGAAACCCGCAAGGGCCCCGGCGAGCGTGTTATTGGTACACAAGTGACGTCTAGGGATGCTATGCGGGTTATTAAATTTGAACCCGGTCCTCCTAAGCAGGTATAAAGGAGTTGACAGGGTTCAATTATAAAATGCCCCCAAACACCCACATGGGCCCCGGCGAGCATGTTGTAGAAACACATGTGATGTCTAGGGATGCTGCACGGGTCAATAAGTGAATTCAAGTTCGAGCCCGATCCTCTTATGCAGACAAGCGGGAGTTGACAAGGCTGGAGTACCCTTAAATGAATATCCGGTCACGAGGTCGACTGAGATATTTATTTTATACATTCATATTAGCCTTCAAAGCATATAATCAGAAGAATTCACTAACAAGGGCACAAAGCCTACGAAACTCGATCCTCGATCAATAGCTTGGTCGAGTTGACAGGGTTCAATCAACAAAAGAGAAATGACCCCAAACACCCCGATGATGGCCGTGTTGAACGAAGATCTCAACCGGAGGGGTTCATAAACATTTTTAAATACCTCCCAAAAGTCAATTCAAAATCCAAATTCCAGAAATCCTAAAATCCAGATATTTAAATTCGAAATCAAACCATCAATCACTTAAAGTAAAATCCATCCACCCTCCGCAACAGCTTGCCGAGGTGGACAAATCTGAAAATTACTTCAGCTCACAAAGAGCCAAATGACTAGTCGAAAATGTCACTAGGATCCATTCTCAAAATAGTCTCCTGCCAGTAAGGACGTGGTACGTGTTCTCTGACCGGCGGTTTGCCGCCAAATGGCATCACAGGATAAACGGTTATGACCCGGGGCCCTCTGAACCGAGTGGTTTTGCCGCCAAATGGCACCACGAAATACCAGTTGTGGCCAGCGCCAATACGTTCCTTATTGACATCAAATCCTTAAGATATGAATCAATAGGATATGATCGATAGGGCACAAAGCCCTCTGTAAGCTAAGATGGATTCAAATTTGTCCCCTTAGACAAACACCCATCCTAGGTCTACAAGGTCCCCTTGGACGAAGCAACCCATGGCTGCCGACAAGGATCCTTCTGTCAGGTTGGGTCGACTACCTCCTCTGACTAAGTAGACCAGGGACCACGATGACCCGGGACGACGGAACCATGGGATCTTGATAGGGTCTATCATCCATTCCCCCACCATTCGCTTTAAGTGAAAGATGGTGAAATTCTCCATTTTAAATATCAAACCCTTCCAAATTCAAACCTAATTTCCAAATCTAAACTATGCTGCTACTATATGCCAGATAACACATATATTCTACGTATCTGATCGACGACTAGCCTTAATCGAAAGTTCTCTCTCGTTATCAGGAGGGGTAATTAACTATAGGGGCTTGCGACTATAGGAAACCAGAACTCAGATCATAAAGTCCTCGCAAAATGAGGGCGAAATCTATGGGTAGTGTCTTATCTACAAACCCATCTGCCTTCCAAAATTTACCTCGGAACTTATTCAGTTAAAACTCCCTCGCCGAATAAAAAGAAAAGCAGGTGGAGGCCGGGGTCGAATTTTTGGAGCCCACAGACTTCCTGGAGGTGTTCATAGAGGAGCCATTGTTCCTGCATCATATCCACTTTTCATCAATCTCGATGGGTTGATGATTGTGCTTGTTTGTAGGAACGGATCGTATTTGGTATGATCTCTAGAAAATGTTTGTAGAAGAGTCATTTGCACCAGTATCATATCCACCTTTCACTAATCTCAGGTGGTTTTTGATGATTGTACTTGATTGTAGGGATGGGTCTTCTGCTATCAAGTGCTAGTATTTCCATCTCAATCTATAGACAATTGTTGCTTGTGTGGAGATCTCAATAATGCACATGGGGGACACACGTGTGCATTATGCAACCATCTATCGTCCTTGCAAATATGGTGCATTTGACCTCGTAGGGACTTGTATGTGCTTTAAATGTGTTGCATTGTGTATGATGAATGTTGGATGAACTCCATTCATTGCCAATTCCTTCATACATTTTGACCCCCATTGCTTGTAGGACTCAGTACTTTTAACTACATCTTGATCGTGTGTTTGTAACAGATGTTAATGAATGCTTGCATGTAGATGAGCCATGTTGAGTGTCACAAATCTTCTATTTTCTTAACTAGAGGAAGAAAAGTGATGCTTGAATAACAAAGGATCCTTTATTTTGATTGTTCAAGTCTTTTGCGATCGGACCCGAGTTCAAGTCATTTGTTATTTGCATCCAAGTCCAGTTCAACCTCATTTACTCTAGCTTGGTTTGAGTTTCACTTTACATTCAAGACACGGTTCATTGAGGTTCAAGCTCTAGTAATCTTGAAAGTTCAATTTCTTATCACTTTGGTTAAAGTTTAAGTTAGGTCCTTTATTTGCATTTGTCCAAGTTTTGAGTCCAAGTATAATTCAGGCTCAAGATGAGCCTCTTCCATCCGTCCGAGTCCCCTATAGTCCAACTCAAGTATTTGCTTGAGTTCAAATGTCCAAGATAACATTCTTTTTCAATTAGATTTGAGTTCATTTGAGTCCCAATCTGCCATCATTTGATTGAGTTTGATTTAAGTTTGAATTAAGGTTTTCATTCAAGTTTGCACTTAGTTTATTAATGTCCAGTTCACGTCCTTATTCTTTTGAATTCAAATCAGGTCCGAGTGCGGTCGTATATTCACCCGAAATTTCGGCAGCCTCCCGACATCTCCCACGTTTAGAGGAAAACTACGAGAAACTTAGCCTTTCCACCACACACAATAAAGGCGTGTATGGTAAGTGTCCTCAGATGAGGACACCGCGGCCGTGATCTTCTTTCCCACCACACGCAATAAAGGCTTGTATGGGGTTTTCGGTACCTATTTGAAAAAGGCAGATGCTTTCCCCCCGCTCGGAGGTACTTATGAGTGACCCCGCCTTGCTGTAGGTGCCACACCGGGGTCCCATCCCACCACGCACAATAAAGTCGTCTATGGGCAGTTTTTCGGTGCTCCACGAACATTGAAGTAGGGCTTTAGCTGATTACCTGCCTCGTCGTAGGCGTCGCACTGGGGTCCCATCCTACCACGCGCAATAAAGGCATATATGAGCGGTTTTTCGGTGCACCGTGAACTTCAAGGGCAGGTATTGTATTTTCATTTTTATTTTTTCTACGGTATTTAACGTGACAGAGAGGTCGCTAGAGTGATGTGCAATCGACGTGGGAGGAGGTCGTGCACGATGTGGGAGGGGCAGAGAAGGTATTGTATTTTTATTTTTATTTTTTATTTTTTTGTTTTGCCTGCCACGGGAAAGGGTCAACAAGCACATCTTGGGTTAAATTTGACTTGATTGTGCTTAACTCGAGTTTGAATTGGCTTTTACATATAGTCGTCTGACTATGATCTCTTGATCACAGTTGCTCTACTATGTTCTCTCAATGACCGTCGCTCGACTATGATTTCTTGGCCATTGTTGATGGAGTATTGTCTCTTGACCACCGTTGCTCAGATATCATATGCTTGACTATTGTCTCCCACTGACTTCGTTGCCAATAACATTAACTCACGAAATTTCTTGTAAGGCTAATGCATGCTGTTGTCGACGCCCTCCAATTTCGTCACCATTCTTCACCAATAATGTTGGCGCAAGATTAACAAAAAAAAAATGTTGATGAAAGATTTCTCCTATAAGGCCTATATGCGCTGTCAAAGTACTTCATTGTCTATCAGGTATGTCGTCAATGCATGCCTTCGCTTATAAGGTTGATGCACTCCTTTGCCACTAATGATGATGCACATAGACTTCATCGCTTGTTGTTGCTCACTACATTGATGCATTCTTAACCAGTAATGTCGATGCATGTTATCAGCACCAACTTTGATTTCCGTTGTCAACATCAAAGATTATATTTGACTTGGCATATGGTTTCATCTTCTCAAATGAGAATGACCAAATATATTATAAACACTCTCTTGAAGACCATTTCAATACCTTAAGGTTCTTTCAACTTTCACTAGTGAATCGATCCTTCATAGCTCATGTTTATCATATTGTATCAAAACCTTTCATAATTATAGGGAATGCATCATTTGCAACTGATAATATGCATTAGTAGAACAATTTTAATTGGGTCAGTCTCCATGATTTGTTTTCCTTTAATGATTTTTCACATAAAAAAATTTGATGTCTCTTAGAACTAATTTATTTGTATGTATGCTGGATCTTCATATAAAGCTAAGATGTTAAAGTCTTTGTCTGTACTATTATAAATATTTTAGCACGTTATAATTTGATGTCATTTGTAGGAAATTTCTAAAGTATTATAAACACCTATTTATTGACTAACTATCAATCCTTTAATTGATGACAACATAATCTAGTTAGTGAAGGCCACCCAAGCTTGAAATTGGAGGATCTCATCTACAAAAAGGATGAGCCATCAAGCTCAAATCATATCCACCTTTCACCAATCTCAGGTGGTTTGATGATTGTACTTGATTGTAGGGATGGGTCTTCTGCTATCAAGTGCTAGTATTTCCATCTCAATCTATAGACAATTGTTGCTTGTGTGGGAGATCTCAATAATGCACATGGGGGACACACGTGTGCATTATGCAACCATTTATCGTCCTTGCAAATATGGCGCATTTGACCTCGTAGGGACTTGTATGTGCTTTAATTGTGTTGCATTGTGTATGATGAATGTTGGATGAACACCACTCATTGCTAATTCCTTCATACATTTTGACCCTCATTGCTTGTAGGACTCAGTACATTTAACTACATCTTGATCGTGTGTTTGTAAAAGATGTTCATGATTGCTTGCATGTAGATGAGCCATGTTGAGTGTCACAAATCTTCTATTTTCTCAACTAGAGGAAGAAAAGTGATGCTTGAATAACAAAGGATCCTTTATTTTGACTGTTCAAGTCTCTTGCGATCGGACCCGAGTTCAAGTCATTTGTTATTTGCATCCAAGTCCAGTTCAACCTCATTTACTCAAGCTTGTTTTGAGTTTCACTTCACATTCAAGACACGGTTCATTGAGGTTCAAGCTCTAGTAATCTTGAAAGTTCAATTTCTTATCACTTTGGTTAAAGTTTAAGTTAGGTCCTTTATTTGCATTTGTCCAAGTTTTGAGTACAAGTATAGTTCAGGCTCAAGATGAGCCTCTTCCATTCGTCCGAGTCCCCTATAGTCCAACTCAAGTATTTGCTTGAGTTCAAATGTCCAAGATAACATTCTTTTTCAATTAGATTTGAGTTCATTTGAGTTCAAACCTAGTTCAATTTGAGTCCCAATCCGCCATCATTTGATTGAGTTTGATTTAAGTTTGAATTAAGGTTTTCATTCAAGTTTGCACTTAGTTCATTAATGTCCAGTTCACGTCCTTATTCTTTTGAATTCAAATCAGGTCCGAGTGCGGTCGTATATTCACCCGAAATTTTGGCAGCCTCCCGACATCTCCCACGTTTAGAGGAAAACTACGAGAAACTGATTTTTCACATAAAAAAATTTGATGTCTCTTAGAACTAATTTATTTGTATGTATGCTGGATCTTCATATAAAGCTAAGATGTTAAAGTCTTTGTCTGTACTATTATAAATATTTTAGCACGTTATAATTTGATGCCATTTGTAGGAAATTTCTAAAGTATTATAAACACCTATTTATTGACTAACTATCAATATTTTAATTGATGACAACATAATCTAGTTAGTGAAGGCCACCCAAACTTGAAATTGGAGGATCTCATCTACAAAAAGGATGAGCCATCAAGCTCAAATCATTTAGCTCCTTGAAAAGAGATCGGCTAAAAGAAAGCACCATCGTAGTATTATGCAATTCTCTTGCACAGAATCAACAATAGGCTAGAGCCGTTCAATTTGATAGCACCCATATAGGCCACCTCAACATCACATTGAAGTACATCTTCCACCACAACCTTATGAAGATCTCTTAGACGCTACTAGTTCAACCCCCTTTTTTTTTTCTCATGCTACCTAATTAGCCTTCCATCCCTTCACATCCTTGGAGGACATGATCGAAATTCTTATTGATGCCCCTCATGATGTCATAAAAGATGAATTTTGATGTATTATTTAGGAGGAGTTTCCTTTAAAGAATATGATAGCTTACTCCTTGCCTTATTCGTAACCTTGACTTACATAATTCTATTGCATTCTATTCCATAGTATCATGGGTATCTAACAGATCCAATAAGAAAATCCTATTACTAAAGCAACCTAATGACATTGAGCTCCTCATCTCACTATGATTTGTAGAAGAATCAATATATAATCTTTTATCACTAGGAGGCAATCAGAGAGATGATATTTTCAAGTAAGGTTTTATGAATAAAATTACAATTTTTTTTTTTCATTTGAAAAGATCCAATGAGGATAAGTAGTATACAAGATCTCCATACAAAACTCTGTGAAAACATACCCACAAGGAAGCTTTGATGGGAAGCTAGTAGTGATTATGGTCTTCACTTGAAAGGCTCTGTGAGAGCAAATAGTTGTCAGGGTCCTTACTCATCTAAAATTTATAGAAGGCAGAAGCCTCAAAAGGTACACGTTATTTTTAAAAAACTCAGAAGACATAAATTTCAAATGGTGCATATTCTTTTTAAAAATCTCAGAAGGTATAAGCTTAAGAAATTATAATTTAAAAAAAAAACTTTAGAAGAACATAAGGCCTCAAAATATGCAAGTTTTTATCTCATAAAAATCATAGAAGGTATGAGCCTTAGAAGATATAATTTTTTTTCCCAAATTTTAGACGACATACGCCTTATAGAAGGTACATGCTTCTTTTTCATGAATCTCTGAAAGCACAAGCCTCAAAAGGTTTTTCTTTCTTTAAAAAATCCCTTAAGTCCCTCAAAAAAGTATAAATTTGTATACTTATTTGAAAATTTCAGAAGGCTTAAGCTTTAAAACATATAAAATTTTCATTTATCCAAGAATTTTAGAAGTCACAAGGCTTGGTGGATTCACAATCTTGATTCATTTAAAGATATTACTTATTAGAGATGCAAATTGATTCAAAAAGCCTAACGAGTATATAGTGCATGTCAAAGTCATCAACTAAAGTATTGAGGTCATTATGTTCCAATTGGAAGACAATATCTTTTTTAACTTAGTCATGTATTCACTTATGATATGTTGGATTTCTAATAAGACTTGAAGATTTTAAATGTCTCGAAGACATAAAAAGTTGTCTTCTATAGGAGGCAAGTTCTCAGAATGATAGATCGCTCTTATATAAAGATTGTGAATTTAGTAATTATCATTATTACTTCCTACAATTTGATTGTAAACATTTTTCAAGTTTGTATATTTTACATGAAAAAACATACTGGCTAGACAAATAAGTTGTATTTTAAAGCCACGTATAAAATTATTGTCTTTACATGATGTCAACATACTTTTCATCATCATCATCATCATCATTATCAGGGATTTCTTGAAGTCTTTTACAACCATCAAATCTTCAAATTCTTGCCTCATCTTTTAATAGGTGATATTATTCCTCCTGAAATTTGTTGCAAGGATGTGACTTCTTTCTAAATCACAACTTATTAGAAATTATTTTTAAAAGCTTTTTATACTAACAAGCTGTCTTTTACAACATCTTTATTTTATCTACAGTAACTTTGCAAAGTAGTAAGCTGTCAAATGAGATTAATTATTCTGTACTGACGATGAATGCCGTCCGAAGACCAACCAAAATGCGTCATGTCACCCCTTTACTGTGTACCGCGGTTCGGTATTGCTCTGTACCGTTGATGTGATAACACCTGATTTTCCTCCAGACGCAGAGCTGCATACAGCCTCCGGCCTCCGCATAGAATAGTTTCTCCTCAAATGAAACCTAAATTTGTGTTTTAAATATTTTTAGTTTCAGACCGAAGTCACAATAGCATTACTACAATTTGATTTCAACTGTTTGTTATGTTTGTCCTGTTGGAAAATTCAAGAACTTGCTCTCTGAATTCTGAGACATTTTTCTTTGTTTCCCGTTGCTTCAGCAATGAATATTTTGATTGTTGAAAATTCATGGAAATGTTATTTGATTTCAATTAATGTTTATTTCTGTTTATTGAAATTTGTAGCTTATGTTTGGCGTCCCTCAGCCATGCAAGTTTCACCAGAAAGAAGTTGACATTTGTAGAAATCTGGTCTTGTTGGTGAAGAACTTTGTTCAGCAACACGAAACTAAACTTAAGAGGAATTATTAGTTCTTCTTTTTCTGTTTAGAGTTTCTCCAAAACTAAGTTGACTGGGAGCCGACAAAGGGGGAACGGTCGACTCCTCGGGCCTCTTGCATTCAGGCTTATGATTTTAGAGATTATTAATGGCGAATAGTTCGATTGGTATTGTTGTTGCGCTGATTATTTTTCTTTGATCGTGTTTTATGAACTAAAATCATTATATTTCTTCATGAAAATGATTTTTTAAATATGTTTTTCATATAAATTATTTTAGTTTAAAATGTTGAGGCTTGAGAAAAGTGGAAAAATGGGTTGATACTTGTTGGCCTTTCCATGTACTATTAAACATACAATAATAACAACATCAAATTTTTATCTCACTACATGAGATCTGTTAGATGAATCTTTTTTTTTTTTCATTGTATCATATTAAGAGTAAAATTTTCATTTAAATTTAGTTAGATCACATTTTGAATTAGGTTTGATTTGATCATTTTATTAGTTGTTCATATTTGAATTAAATTTTATGATTGAGTTTGTATAAATTTAATAAATAAGCTCATAAATAAGTATTTCCTAAACTCAAATATTTCTAATATTATAAGTAATATTTTTAGGTTTAAGTTGTTAAATAAGTTGAAATTAATATTTAGGCTTTGTTTGAGACAGTTTTTTTATTGTTTTGTAAAACAATTTTTTAGTAAAAAAAACATTGTTTTAAAAAACAGTAATAAAGTTGTCTCAAATAAATTCTTAATTATTTAAAATTAATTAAAATTTCATTTGGGATAATTTTATTATTATTTTTTAAAGTAAAATTTTAGTTAAAAAACATTTTGAATTAAAAGTTTTTCTACTAGAAAGTTATTTTAGGAAGTCATAGAAAAACTATAAATAAGGCATCATTTAGGATGGCTTTCTTATCATTTTTTAAAGCATTTTTTTAGTAAAAATAATTTATTGAACTAAAAAATTTTATATTAAAAATTGTTTTAAAAAACAATAAAAAAGACATCCCAAATGAAGCTTAATTCACAACATCTAATGGTGTAGCGTTAATGTTGTGCTCATGCAGTAGCAATTATCATAAACTGAGTTGTTTGTTGAATAGGAATTGTAAACGATGGACTTTTAAAATATAAGTTTAAAATTAAATTAAGATTTTTTTTTTTGATAATTTCCTTAATGTAATTTCAGTTTTTGTTTGTCTATTATTTTATTATTGCCTTGAAAAAAATTATTGTACTAAAAAATTGCTTTTAAAGTGACTTTTGAAAAAGTTGTTTTCATCGCAATAGCTTTATAACTATCTTTTAAAAAAATTTCCGTTGTCTCATTTGAATCCTAAGAGATATGAAAAAGGAACTTAACTAAATATAAATAAATATTATATAATAATGATAATAAATAATTAAAAAAGCTCAATAAAATAGAATAGATGCACATAAATCTCTCTCTCTCTTTAAGATTTTGTCGGTGAAATATATACATTAAAAAAATACATAAAAATTATTTGAATTTAATTTTTGATTCATGAAGTTTGAAAGAAAATAGCTCATTTTTATTTAAAAAGAATTTTTTTGATAAACTAATTAATTTTGTAACATAAGATATTTCTCTTGTATGGCTACTTTTTTCATTAATGGTGGAAAAAAGCCTTGCTTGGGCACATGCGCCACTAAAATAAATGAGCACACCATTCTCGCTGCCCATTATTAAAAGCTTCATAACTTTGGAGCCTAATAAAAAAATCCTTTTCGTATTGGAGCTTTATGAATGGATAAAATTTTTATGATTTTAAATTTCATCTTTGCCACTCAAAGAACTAGTTGTTTTATTTTCATCCTTTTTTGTGATGACTAGTTCATCATACAAGCTTTCTTCTATATTGTATACATTATCTAACGAGAGATGGTACACATTATCTTGATATATGATATAGATGTGTAGTCTCCTAAAGAAGCCAAGTTCACCTTATAGGAGGCAATGGCTTCCCAAAGAATCTTGGCAGAAGATAATGGAGAATGGAAGAAGCAGTGGGCAACTTACGGATAGGATAGCCGATGGCTTGCCATTGAGGTCGTCGATGACTTGGGATGTAACTATCAACTTGGTCGTCATGACTCATGACCCAACATGATTCAACCCTTATATAAGACAAGTCATATCATGTTGGATGCATAACAGGTGGTGCTAATTGGAAGGAATTTTCTCTCTCTCTTATTATTATTATTTATATATGTTGCATCCTAGAACATTCTTAGCGGTAGAGAGATATAAGAAAGACCAAGATTTTTACGTGAAAAATCCTGAAGAGGGAAAAATTCATGGGGCATGGCTCAGTTAAAATGATTTTACTAGTGCTTATTGTTGTTTACAAATGAGGCCCATCCTTCAGGGAATGCATTGGCTCGATGTAGCAAATATACATCATATAAAACACATTACATGGTGGGAGTTGGAAGAATCTAGTGATATGAGAGCTATTCTCAAGAGAGAGTTTGCCTATTTGTTTGGTCAGTAGGATCGTAGTCGGATGGTGGTGGTTGAAAGGAGCATAGTCGGGTGATGATGATCGGAGGGACCATATTCAGGCGACATTGGTTAGAGAGACCATTATTGATGGGGAATAGAAGTTGAATGGACCGTAGTTGGGTGATGGTGGTCGAAGAAACTGTAGTCGATGGGTGGAAAAAGTTAGGAGGTTGTAGGGACCATAGTCAGTGTGCGGTGAAGGTTGGAAGGTTAGATGGATTGTAGTCGACGAACAATGGTGATTGGAGGGACTGTAGTCAGCCGGCGATGGAGGTTGGAGGGATTATAGTCGGCAGGAAATTTATGTTGGAGTCTTAGAGGGAATGTTGTCAGTGGGTGAAGAAGGTCAAAGGGATTGTAATCCACGGGTGGCAATGGTCATATGGATCTTAGTTCACGGGCGACGGAGATCCAAAAACTGTAGTTGGTTGGCGACGGTGGTCGGAGAGACTATAGTTAGGCGATAGTGGACAGAGGGATCATAGTCGGGTGATTTTGGACGAAGGGACCGTAGTCAGATAGGCGGTAGGTGGGAGTTTAGTTAGGTATATTATAGTCAGCACGCGATCTAGATCAGAGGGATCATAGTAAGCAAGCGACGATGGTTGGAGAGGCTGTAGTCCGCGGGCGATGGAGGTCAGAGAGGTCGTAGTTGGTGGGTGATTGAGGTCAGAAAGACTGTAGTAGGCGGGTGATGAGATCACAAGGTCGGAGGGACCTTACTTGGTTGGCGAGGGACATAGGAAGGATCGTAGTTGGCTAGTTATGGTGGTCTGATGGCCATAGGAAGCTTGATGGTGGTCCAACGTGTCAGTAGACAAGCGATGGTTTAGCAATTGGTGGTCCAACGACGATCGACAAACAAGTGGTAGTTGATGGAAGTTCGTCGATGATGGTGCTTGGGTAAAACTCTAGAATCCTTGAAGTCACATATCTTCCTCAAATCTCCATCCAAAAGGTTTATGCTCCCAAAGGTCCAAGACCCTTTATGTTGGAAGATGAAGTCTATTTATAGGTTTTGAGAATGACATGCCCAGTAAATATGGAGAAGATCTGGAAAAAATATAAAGTGTTCCATTGCACAACCTATACTGATTCCCTTGAATATTTAATATTTATCAAGCATTTAAGTCCCTTAATGATATCTTAATAAAGTAATCTTGGACATGTTGGATTCTTCTCATCGAGCTACTCGATTTGAATGTAAGCATGCCATATTTAGAGATCATTTAATCATCTAATTAATGCTTTGAATCCTCTAAATATGCTTAAGTCCCATGATTTGGACCCATTTGGATTCGGATTGAATCGATTTTGTTGTCTCTGGGTTCGTCTCTTCAAGATGTTCATTTTGACTATATGTTTTAAGAAATTGGAGTTCGAATGGTATGGTATTTAATTTTAAGATATTCCAACTTGAATAATCCTTGAGATTTGTGCTCGATCAAGACGATTTTGGGTGATGTATTAGTTGCTCCATATTTTTTGATGCAAATCTTGTAGAGTTAAAAAAATATATTCCTGTGACTTAAAAAATGTTGGGATGTAAAATTATTACATTAAAAAAATTTTGAGGCCTAACCTATTTTTGGACGTCAACATGAACGTCAACGAAAGGTCAAAAACCTAAATAAAGTTTTCTTTTTTGAATTTGGGGAGTTGGTTGAAATGGAAATTATTTATAAATTTAATAAATATATTTAATATACTTGTAAGTGAAAAATTGAAGCATTCCTTTTAATTTAAATCATCATTTCATTTAAGGAAATATATAATTTAGAATATCAAAAGCTTTTATTTTCTTTGACTTAAATTTTGTTTGTAGAAAACTTCCATTTTTTTTTTGGGAGAATTGAGGGCTTACCCCATTCTTTTAAAAAACCAACTGGATTACAATGAATTAAACCAAAAAAGCATTGCCTGAACAAGAAGAAGGCAAGCAGCAATTACAAAAATTAAAACCAACTATAAACCCCAAAAAGAAGAACCCAAAAAGCAGACAGTAAGACCTATCTGGCCTGGACTCAGAATAAAATTATCCAATCATGAAGGCGATCAGTCTCCTTTGGTTGCCTGTAGACCATCCAAAAGGAGTGGCCGGATTCATCATCGTCCACGACCCAAAAATAAGCCTGCCCAAAAACTCAAATCTGACAAAAAAGCAGCAGAAGAAGGATTTGGGAAGCAACAGAGAATGCCACCAGTAAATGCAAATGGAAATTATGGCCTGCCAAATAATTCCATCACCGTCCAGCTCCAACCCAACAACAAAAAGAGTGGAGGGCCAACAATCACCCAGCACATCAGCATAAACCAAAAATTCTTCCAGAAAAAACGAACGGCAGCACAATGAACCCGTAGAAAACCCATTCCAGCAATGATAATAAATAGCCCAGATCGGGCAGCAAACCTTTGACCGACCAACAACCAATCTTCCATAGTAAAAGACTTTCCCCAGCAGAAGGCAAATTAATGGTAAGTCACCATAAGCTTTCCTTTTATCAAATTTCCACATTTCCAACTTTCCAGTTTCAGGTAAACTGTTCTAAGAACTTTCTTAGCAAGCGTGACAGCACAAGCAATCCTCCCGTTATGCTTCCTCGTGTTACGCTCAGCCCACAGGAAATAAACAGTAACATTTAAAATCAGAAAAAGCTCAAGCTTAACCTCCCTAATTAAATCCAACCCAGCAATAAACTGAAAGGCTTGAGCTAGGTTAGGTCTAAAAAGAAAGCAGGAAAATTGAAGAATAAGCCTACTGATAACCTGAAAAGAATAATCACATTCAAGCAATAGATGTGCCGTGATTTCAGGGTGAATATGGCAAAGGGGGCATGTCATATTCCCAACAACAATATTTCTCGCACTCAAAGCAACGGAAGTCTTGAGACCATTAGAAAGAGCCATCCAGGAGTAAACTGAATGTCTAAGAGAATGCTTTTTGTGCCACACCAGAGTAGCCCATTCAACATCATTTAATTTATTTTAAATCAGGTGCATCTTTGGGGAGGAAACATGAGGCGACAAGTAATTAATTAATTATTATTATTATTAATTTTTAATTAAGTTATTTACCTTTTAAAAATATTCCAAAAATAGTAAAAAAATTCGGAAAAAATCCAAATGTTTTTAAGAAAAATTCAGGATATTATTTAGAAAGCTAATAATCAAATTGAGGTATATTATTTATTTTTAATATAATATTTTCCCTTTTTTATTTTCTTATAAAAGAAAAAAATTTTGTTTTTTGTTTTTAAAAAAGTAAAAAATATGAAAAAATGCATAAAATTTAGAAATTTTTTTTTCTAAGCTTGCTTTTGCTTGGATCTATAAATTTTCCCTTTGGGGTGAGGAAAAGGCATTGCTTTTCTAAGCTGGTCCAAAGTTTCTCCCATAAAATGAGGGAGAAACTGACTGGCAATTTTGGAGGCTGTCAATCTATGATAAAGTCCCATCCTCTGCGTAGGCTTTGGTCTTCCTCCATAACAGGGGTGAAGACAATCCTAGAGGAGTCTAAAGACTGTCAATATCTAGTAAAGGTCTGATCCTCTACGCAGGCTTCGGGCTTTGTCCATAATAGGGAAAAAGGCAATCCTCGAGGAGTCTAAAGACCGTTAATCTTTAGTAAAGGATAAATCCTCTGTGCAAGCTCTAGCCTTCCTTCTTAACAGGAGCAAAG
Source organism: Dendrobium catenatum (assembly GCF_001605985.2). Taxonomy (NCBI): domain Eukaryota; kingdom Viridiplantae; phylum Streptophyta; class Magnoliopsida; order Asparagales; family Orchidaceae; genus Dendrobium; species Dendrobium catenatum. The sequence continues at coordinate 357,079 of NW_021318723.1, forward strand.
ACTACCTTGGAGGAGTTTAAAGATTGTCAGCCTTTGGTTAAGGTCTGATTCTTTGTGTAGGCTCCGGTCTTCCTCTGTAACAAAGGCGAAGACTTTCCTAGAGAAGTCTAAAGACCATCAATCTTTGGTAAAGGCACTGTCCTCTGTGTAGGAAACCATTGGAATATGCCAATAGAAAAAGTCAAGAAATGGACCAATAATAGACATCAATAGGGGATAACAAATGTCAAGATGTAATGGGCCAATGATGGTAGTCATGCAAAGGGACAATGATGACAATTTTGGGATTATACTCTATTGAAGGAAATAAGAATCTATACTGACATTGGCAGACAACGAACAACCTCACAGAGGGGGTTATGTGGTGTTCCTATGACAACAGTGTAGCAACACATTAACAATGGAAATTGAGTGAAAACTTGATGGTAAAAAAGGCTCTGATCTTTGCTTGAAGAAGGAATTGAAGAGATATGCTTCAAAGTGGTGTATAGAAGAGGTTAAGAGAAATCTAATTCATTGATTAAATCCATTGATCTATTAAAAACTCCAAAATCTAGTGTTAGAACCAAACCCAAAACTCCTTAGTTCATAACCTATTTTTGGATAAATTTTTATTGCCCTTAAACCTGACCAAATGACCTTGGATTCTTGATATATCACTTTCATATTAATTAGACATGTCCTTAGGATAAACCACATAATTTTTAAGGAATTTCAAGATCCCTAACCTCTAAAAGTCAAAGTACTTTATAGGTTACTAAACCTTCAAATACTTATAGCATATGCCGCTGAACATGCATCTTGTGATTTTGACCTTGAAGGCCTCTCCAAACTTATTAATCATGATCATTATCTCTAGTATGATTCATTAAACTAATATTGAACCTTGGTTGACCATGGTTAACCATAAAACCATAAAACCCTAAACCTTAAAAGCTGTATTTTCCTTAATCCTCAATATGGCTCAGTCAAGCCAAGCCATGCAACCTTCTCCAAGCATATCCAGAATATGATTTGGAATCCATTGAACTAAAACCCAAGCCTTGGTCAACCAAGTAACCTTTATTAACCAAGTCAGTCCAGTTTGACCTAATCAGCCATTTTCCCTTAAACTATATTATATGTATGGAGACCCAACCAAACCTTTGGACCACCTCAAAAAACCCTAAGCATCATTTAGAACCATTAAACCAAGTTCGAACCCTTGGTCAACTCTGGTTGACTGAAGGGCCCCTTAATCCTTTAAATATGCATTTTGTACTAAATGACTTCACCAAGCCATGGGACCACCTCCAACAAGTCCTAAATACCATTTGGAATGAGTTAGACACATTATTTACTTCTGGTCCAATTTGGTTGACCAGGTTAACCCTAATTGACCTAAATCATCTTCTACACTTAAAATTTTATTTATCATGATTTTAATTAAGCCATTGAACCAAACTCATGGAACTATTTAAGAGGTCAACTTGAGTCTCGTAAAAAATTTCAAGCCTTGGGTCCATATGGTTTGACCAATAGGGTTGAACCAACTGCTAAAAATGAGATTTTTTTGATCTAAGTCACTACCCTTAACAAAATAAATTTTAAAAATTGCTATAAAAGGTGTGTATTGACCTCATGTACACACCCCAAGATTTTAAACCAATGGTTTAACCTAGTTTAAAAGTATGGGTTGAACCAAGCTTTCCAATGTTTTTGGATCTTAGACCAACCTAGTCCAACTTGAACCCAACCAATGAATCAAATAGTCTCTAGAACCTTTCGTCAGTAACTCACAACAAGCTCTTACAACCTATGCAATTGAGGTGGTAAGTGTCCTCAAATTAACCTCTCTTCAATGATTGGTTTAGTTATAACTTCTCTAATAACAACCCATGCACTTTTAAACTTTCCAAAACCTTCCCTTATATCCAATTGGTTAGTCCCTAACTAAAATGGCTGTTGGCCTTAGCTTAGGTGGCAAGATCCAATATCTCCATTATATTTTCTCTCTCATAAAAATATCCCCACTTCCCAAGGGTTTGAGGTTGTTCAATTTGATTCCCTAGCCTCATAGCATGCCCCTAGCTCTCCTATAGCCTCTCTAGTCCTTCCATAGTTCAAGAAAACCTCAAACTAGTAAGAGAGAGAAAGGATAATTAAAATCTTTTTCTTGCTCCAACGATCACCAGCCCTTGGAGTCTTCTAGGAAGTTGAAGACTGCTCTCAAGTTTTCCAACAAGCCCAAAATCTCTAAAATCCATTCACGTGTTAGTGAGAAATCTCCATTTGAAGTTTAATTTTCAAATTATAATTTCTCTTATATCTCAATGTGTAGAGCCTTAAAACTCTTGGGATTGAAAATTTAGATTGCCTAGATCCTATATTTCAAATTTCATCAAATTTGAAGGATTGGTTCAAAATTTATAAGCATTTAAACTTTAGTTCATTTTTAAACTAAATAGATCTATTTAATATGAGTCATCTGATATGTGGAGTAGATGGCCTAGATCTAAAATTGTGTGCGTTCTGTGCTGAGGCTCAAAAGTAAGTTCTTAAGATTTGGTTGGGGGTGATGTGGCCACATTTTGGCCCTCCATCCAATCCACAATCAATTTGATAGCCAGATCTCATTGTTGACATGGATAAGAGATCTCATTGTTGACATGGATAAGTGACCATGGAGGTGTGTCTCCATGTCCACAATCATTGCCAATCAGCTAAATTAACATTTAAAATGAATTAAATAATTTATTTAAATGTCTATAATTTCCAAAAACTTAGAAAATTCATTTTCAATCTAATTGAGTGTTTTTAGGTGTTGACCATGATTTTGCCAAATCCTTGGACCAAAGGGATGACTTGGTCAAATTGACCAAGCCAGGACCCAAGATCTCTCCTATCCAATTCAGTGGGTCAAACTGAGTTTGTTGAGCCCAAGCCCAGGTCTTGGGTCAACCTGGTTGACCAAGTCAACCTGGGTTGACCCAAATTGACCCAAACACCTTCTAGTTGATCTCAAATCAATTTTAGAGCCACTTGGATCAATCTCCCCCCTCCACTAGACTTAGATGGTCATACCAACTTTATTGAGCTCAAACCTAAGTCCTGGGTCAACCTGGTTGACCAGGTCAACCCAGGTTGACCTGATTAGCCTTAAGGGGTCTAATTCAATTTCAAACCAATTCAATACCATCCAAACCCCTTCTTAGACTCAATCCATCACTCATTGGACTTGATTGACCAAGTCAAACCTTTGACTTGGTCAACCCATATCTTAATGGGTCAATTTGACCCATTTAAGACAAATAAAGGCCCATTTAATGCCCTAATCAATTCCCTTTGCTCAAGAATTCAAAACCACGGCTCAAAATACCCTGATTTCCATCCCAATTGAAAGAGGAGCTAATCCAAGACGTTGATTTGAAGCCCTTGGGCTTTAAATATTCTTTTTACGGTTCCAAATAGGGGATCTTACAATTACTCTCTCCCTAGAGCATCTTAGCCCGAGAAACTTCGTGTGAGAGCTCTAGAGACTTCCACCTCCCTTTTCCAAGAAAATCTTGACGATCCCAAGCCGTCAGTGGCGTCATCTCCAGCGAACCGAAGCCAAAGAACATCCAGGGAGATTTCTCGTCGATCGAGGGCATTTTAAGGCTCGACATCAACTAGGAAAATAATCATGGACAATCTACAAGTTCAGAGAACCAAAGATCTCCCAAATCCATCATGTTGATTGAGGTATAATGCTAACCCTAGACTAGAACACCTAGATCTAATTAGCTCCTTACACAATGAGTTTCAGGACTTAAAATTGCTTTCCCATGATTGCTCTTCATTCATTCACACTGTGTTTAATTTTTTTTTTTGCATTTTATCAACCCGATCGTGAGAACGAGGCAATTATTACCCTAAGTTCTCGGTTTCGTGCCTGCATGCATTGGACGGGTTTTAGACCGTTGATCCCTTGATCAACAGTATGGATTTCATTATACCTACCTCTATATCGACCCCGGGGTCTGATCCGCTATTACGTCGCCCATTCGGCTGGATCACGGCCGTTCGTTCAAAATGGTGGTCGATCTGACACTACGGGGCAGTGTTGACTATGTTAAGAAAAGCATGTAGGTCCCGCTGCTTTCCCAATCTTTATTATTATTATTATTATTATTATTATTATTATTATTATTATTATTATTATTATTATTATTATTATTATTATTATTATTATTATTATTATTATTATTATTATTATTATTATTATTATTATTATTATTATTATTATTATTATTATTATTATTATTATTATTTTATTAAATTAACATTGAATATCTGAAATTTTCATTATTTTAACTTGTTTGCATTTAATAATTATTTAAATAATAAAAAATAAAAAAAACAAAATTAATTTTAAAATTATTTTTAAAAGTAGCCCTTTATGTATTAAACTTCCTAAAAATTCATAGCTTATTCATTTTAAAATAGGATTTTTGCGTACAACCATCGTTTCTCTTCAAGAAAATTTATGAATTTTAGTTTAAAAAATAATTTCATAAACCTATTTTTTTTACTATTTTGAACAGATTCTATTGTGACTTAACTAATTTTGAGTATTTTTATATTTTTAAAATAGTTAGTATAATAATATTTTTTTAAATTACAAATATTTTTCAAACCATTTTTGAATCCTCATTAGGGTGACCAGTGGATGCTCATCATATATGTATTTTATTACAAATTAATTTATTTTCATTATTTTATATATATATATATTAATATATATATATTATATTATATATATTATATATATATATATAATATATATTATATATAATATATATATATATTTCAAATGATTTAAAACTACTTATAATTAAATCCTAATTTTGGGAGATCCACTATTTATGAAATTTTAAACATATGTTGTGCATGTGAAGAGCAACCATGGGAGAGTGGATTAGTGAATGGTTGAGTCCCAATCATTCACTAATTATTTTATTAAGCGCGTTTACTATTTTTTCACCATACTTCACATGTGTAGGATGCACACGAACTTAGTTTAGGCTCTCCTAGATCTAAAGACGTGGTGTATTTACTATTTTTTTTTGTGTATTCCATGCATTGTTACCTTGAGGGTTAGTTCAAAACTCCATTTAATCCCATTCAACATAGCGACACCCTAAGGACAAAAATTAAGGACCCGTCTAGCAAACTTAGAAAATTTCTAAAGCTAAGATAGATCACTGATTGACATGAAAACTTAAAAATTTAAACTTAGTGACACCCTAAACATCCAAGAATTTTTTTTGGAATTTTTAGGAGCTTTTAGACCCCTTAATTAACCAACCCTAATTTACTTGTTAAATAGGGCCCGATACCTTCTAAAAATTATAATAAATCCATTTCAACTCAGAAAAATACCCATAATAGCTTGAATTGTTCAGAATTTAGTGCTTAACCTTAGATAAGGGACTCTTAGTTTGACCCCATTTTGACCATTAATTTAACTTGAATTGAAATTTACCATTTTTCCCCTATTAGATAATTAAAAAATATTAAAAATTCCAAATTTCTTCCAAACACTTAGGACCTTTGGAGGTGATTCCAATCAAATTAGAACTGATTTGGAGCAAAACTATAAAATCACCCATAATTAGGCAGTTCTAATAATTCATTAATTGTCTAAAACTTGGAAAATTCATAACTTTGCATAGGAAACTCTAAATCCAACAAACTCAAAGTCTAACTACTCATCTTAAGCCCTAATATTTACCTAAAATGTTAGGGACCCTTAACCTAGACTATTTTTTATAGTGACCTTTTGGACCCCTTCATCCTAGCACCTAAGAGGACCCGAGACTTTTTAAAATTGAATAATATAATTTGAACTTCAATCACCACTACTCTAAGCATTAAAAATAGATTAACAAACTAAACTAACTAAAATGGACACTAATTCACTAATATTTAAACTTTAATTAAAATTTTCTTTTCTAACCTTTAACAAATTCTAACCTTAGACAATTTGAACAAATCATCCTCATATGACCTATCAAAAACCACACAAGCCTTACAAACACATAGAATTGTTTGCTAGGGAACCACTTCTAGATTCAGGCTTGGCTAGTGTTTACTTTTCTACTGTGTGCAAAATTTTTGGATCGGAGATTTCATTGCATGTTTTGAAAAATTGCTGTGTGTTTGCTTACTTTTACTGCACTGTTGATTGATGTGATGTGGGTTTAAATATACTCCTAGGTTAGGGATGATATATATTATTTTTCTTACAGGTGGCCATGCTGATGTAGTGCTAAATAAAAAGGGTGGGGGGGGGGGGG
>NW_021318723.1:363431-364507 GCF_001605985.2 Dendrobium catenatum
TTTAATGATGTCTTGTGCAGGTGCTCCAGAATTTGCTCAGCCCCCCCCCCCCCCCACACACACCTAAATAAATGAGGGCTAAAAATCATAATTATAATTGACTACTTGTCCCTCATAAATAACTAAGAGCATGGCCAAGTAGGTGGCTGTGATGAGTCTTTTTATTTCTATATAAACTGCTTGGGATTTTTACTATGATAACCTTGCAGGAGAGTTTAAATTTTTACTACTTTTCATTAATGTAAATTCTCTATAATATTGGTGAGAGTTATGAAAACTCAACTTTGAATTGGGATATTCTTATCCAACTCGAGTTTCAAAAGAAAAAGGCATCATCAAAGGGGAGAGTCTTCCTCTATTTGAAAGATCGAGTTTGGATAGCTTTTAGATATCCAAAGAGAAAAGGTAATATCCCTTTAAAGGGGGGAATTGTCTCTTCATTTGGATATTCAAGCCACGACGAATCCAAATGAGTCCAAGGAGGAGAGATCCAATGAGTCCAAAGAGAATAAGTCCAAAAAGTTTGAAGACCTGAAGACCCAATATCCCACTCAAAGTTATTTGCGTCAGTCATAGACATAGAAATCTGATTTATTGGTAGTGGTGCCCAGCCACTTTATTTTCTATAGATCCTGGGTTGTAATTAAGGGCAGTTGTCATATGGACATTTATTAATTAGTTTGATAATTCTGATGTACTTGATTTATATTATTTGCCTCTAGGGTTGCTTATTTTTTTAGTTTATTGGCGATTTGCATGCCGCTTTTATTTTAGCCTGGATTTCGTTAGGCTCTTTAAGGACTAAAAATACTTTTTCTACTCATAATTAAAATCTAATATTTAAGATTTAAATAATTTAGAAATTTAATGAACCTAGGAAATTGCCGAAACCGTCTGGGGTCGCATGCATATTAATTTATTTCTATCTCTCCTTATAATAAGACATACACTTGTTAAGATAGTTGCTATTTGCATGCTTTATATTTTTGCAACTTATGTAGTTTTGATGATTCCAAATTATTGTTCAAATGTGTAGTTATCTCCTAAGAATTTTACAAAATTTGTATTTGCTATTG
>NW_021318723.1:364652-374833 GCF_001605985.2 Dendrobium catenatum
GTTGTAAAGGCTTCTTCGCCTTGCTATGGGTGCAAAAGGAGAGTCACTATTGGTATTTGTGCAATACTCAGAGGGTGCCTCTGGGGAGTGGATGTAGGTCTGGTTTAGACTGAACCACTATAAATCTGGTGTCATTTACTTTCCTTTTTTTACTTTTTCGCATTTTATTTTTAGTTTTAAAAACTATGTGGTTGAAAAACGCTTTCTATAAAAACTTAAAAGAAAATTTTCATTTCGGTTTAACTCATTTTAAAAGAGGGCTTAAAATTTCTAAACTACCAATTCACCCCCCCTCTTGGTAGCCTTTGGGACATTAACAAAGGCTTAACAACCTAATTACTAGACTCAGCAACACCTCCCAACCTGCGGGTAGAGTCTGGATAATCTGGCCTATGAAGATGAATTGCCGGACCTCGGGAGGACCAATCTTTTCTAAAAATTATTTTCTATAAACATGTTTTTAAAATCTTATGCATACCTGACTTGGAAACTTCAACCAGTATGTATTACATTAACAACTAATTAAAATTTAATTTTAATTATAATAATTAGGGGAATTTATCAAATATAAGTATAAGGTCAATTATGAAACCCTCTAGATGTCGGCCTTAACTTCCAAAAACTGAATCACACATCTATATTTCATAAATAACCTGATAGCATAGTTTTAAACCGATTAGGTGGTTAGCTGGCTCCCTAATCCAGGCCGGGGTAAGTCCAGGTTTTGCATTACATTAGTTATGATATGGGTGTTAGTGTGCGTATAACACTAAAACTAATTTAGATTTAGGATTCAAGGCTACTACATTCAGCCTCTTAGCATGCCTAAATAGTAGGTAAGTTCTTTTTTCTTCAGGGACTATAAATCATACTTATCTGAATCACATAGATGACGCCGCCTCCATCCTTTTCTCATGTATGTGTTGACTACTTGATCTTCTTTTCTCTAGTTTCCTCTTTAGTACTTTAGTCCCTCCGAATGCTGGTATGAATCCCGTATGTTGACTGAGCCATTTGAGCCCTTTCTTTCTTTCTGAGTAGGACTTCTTAGTCTTTTCCCTTGTGTCAATCCCATTTTAGAGAGGATAATATATAATCCTTAATCGAGAGTGTTCTCAGGCTCTGACCTGAGATATAATTAACTATAGGAGCTTGCGCCCATGAGAAATTGAATTCCATATATACTAAACCCCATCCAAGCTGATGTATCGGGTGGGGGAAACCCAAGATTGTGATCAAGCCGTACATATTATTACCCATTGAGGTGCATAGGTGAGAGCCGCTATCCTCCATGGTTAATCGTATATATGATCCAATCTGCCCTTCCATCGACCCGTTTGTGAGGAGCGTGGAAGCCCACGATCATCTCTATCCCTCGTGGTAGGTGCAGGGCTATACCCCTCCATAATTCTGCAGCCTTAGCGATGCCCTTTCGGAGGTCCACAGGTTTCTGGCGACCATGGTGGGACTAATTTCTATCTCCATCTTTGGATCATATATTATCCTTTCTTGTGTGTACTCCGGGATTTGGTACTCTTTAGATTAGGTCCTTCGCACTCTTAGTTAGGATCTTTATTTAGTTAGGATTTCTTCATCTTAGCTAGGGTTTTCCCTCTACTCTACTTCTTTCCAACCTAGCAGGCTATTCCGTCTCTTATCCATCTTTATCAATTCATTCCTTATTTTCTGATTTCCATTCTAACTAACTTTTCAATTTCCTTTTTCTTGGCAGTAGTGCCATGGCTCCTTTTGTTCCTTCCATTACTTTCAACTTCGGCTTGGACGCACAGGTGACACTCCATAAGTCCATGTTAGCTAGTCCTCCTACTGGAGGAATCACTTTTGATTCCTTCACTGACTCGACCTTCATCACTCTTGGCGGGCCATCCCCAGCTGAAGCTGTTGCATTCTCTCCTCCCTAAAGGAGAGGATGCATAGCCATATGCCCTTTCGGACGTCCTGTTGCTCAGCGTATAGCCCGAGCACCACATCCCTCTCCCATTTCTACGCAGCTAGTGAACCCTGTTGTTAGGCGACCAGTGCCTAGACCACTCCCTATTCCCCCTGTTCATCCTGTGGTTATGCAGCCAGTGCCTACCACACCTATTGCATAGGTTACTCTGGCCCCTCAATGCTAGTAGCCTGTTGTTGTTACCCCTATTGTTCCAAAAAATGAAAGATACACAAAGTATATCAAATAATTAAAAATTATGCAAAGCGCACTAAAATTAAGAAAATGGCACAAAGTGTGCCCAAAAGTTCATAAGTAAATGGATTTTCTTTCTAGTAAATCTCTAATCTAAGAAGATCCATAAATCCTTTTGATACTTTTGATACTTGAGTTTGAAAATTATGACTTTGGATTCATCTTTATGCAATGATATCCTATTAGATACAGAAATAAATTTTCATACAAGAAAATTGAGAAAATTTAATTTCTTTTTCTAATTTAAATCCCTTTTTGAATTATATTTAAATTCAAGAAACAAATACTCATATAAGAGAGATAGCACGCTCTAGATGGTATAGAGCTCGAGCTGAGTTAGAAAATTTAAATTATTGCTCTTTCTAAGATTGGATGGAGTTAATATGCTAAATCCTTTTGGAGTATATTACCATTTGTCATTTTTGAATGGGTCCATATAATAAAAATATATATTATAGGTTTTAACTCCCCCAGTTTCACTTGCCACCTCAAGTATGGTCTAGTATATCAAAACCAATGATTCAAGTCTTTTATTTTTGAGATGTGATACTGGATCCATACCTGCCTATGTTAGTCAGGTGTAGTGATGGTGATCCATTGTTCCTATGAATTTCCTTCTCTTATTAGTCCTGCTCTGATAGTTGTAGTCCCCAGTCTATTCATATGAGTTGAATGTAATCAGCGATGCAAAGTCATTAATTTAAATCCTTTAGAGATGGAATATTGGGTCTATACCATCTTATGTTAGTTAGGATGATAATGTTGATCCCCTACCCTAATTTGATAGTATTTATAAGTTAATTTTGTTATAATTGCGCTCCCCAGTTCATTCATATGAGTTGGATGTGGTCTGGGTTATCAAAACTAATTATTCACTTCTTTAAAAGATCCTGTATAATCTCTTTCCTCAGTTTTGTTCATGTGGCGAACATGACCTGGGTTACTAAAGCCATTCACAGACCCCTCTCTTATGAAAAAAAAATACATATGATAAAAAAGAAGGAAACTCTTAGTAAAGCAAAACCAGTTGCCCTTGTTATAGGAGGAGCCCGATAATACTCTCTAAGAGCATAAATTCTCTAGAAATCCTTCTTTCTTCTCCTTTGAAGCACTTTGATGATTGCTTCAAGGATGGATGAGTCTACACTTAGTTGGTCATAAACCTCTATGATTATAATTGTTTTTTTTATTAGTGATGTGATACCTCATGCCTTCGGTGTCTACATCACTGCCTTATGGGCTTGGGTCTTTCTGAGAAAAGATCAATCCCCTTCTGCCCTCTTTTGACAGCCTATTCTCCCATTCATACATTACTCTGAGCTGTCAGAGTGGTCCAATGAATGTGGTAGTATCACTTTTACTCCTCACAGGGTCCCACCCAATAAGGTTAGGTGCTACCACTATGACCCTTTGATGATCATTGATCTTACTCATAATCACTATACTAGGTGGTAGATGTACTCTCTTTTCACCTCAGGTTGTTCCCTTAGTTGTGATGTGGTACATCTTGTTTTAGATGTTAGCATCACATCCTCAAGAGCTTTGATTTTTTAGTAGAAGAGCGGCTCCTTAGTTTCTTTACCAACCTACTTCACCATTCGTACCCTACTCTTAGTTGGTAGAGTAGTCCTATAAATGTAATAGTGTTGCTTTTAATCCCCACAGGATCCTACCTGGTTAGGGTAGGTGTAGCCCCATTGACCCTTTAAGTTTTATTCAATCCTATTCATGATTACTATCCTCAGGTAGTGAGTGTGTCCCCTTACTATGTAGAGATGTTTTCTTGGCTATGATGTAATATATCCTATCTTGGATGTTAACATCACTGTTTTTAGAACTTTGATTTTCTAGCAGAAGATCAGTTCTCATGCTCCTTTTCGTGACCTATCCTACCATTCATACACTAGGCTTAGTCTCCAGAATAGTCTTATGAATGTGTCAGAGTTACTTTCCCTTCCCACAGGGTCTCACTAGTTTTTTGTGGGCGTTACCACTGTGAGCTTCAAATAATTATTTATTCAGAGTTGTTTTCTTTAGTGGCGAGTGCTCTCCTTGCTACTCCAGTACTCTCTTTCCTAGTCGGTGATAAGGAGCATCATACCCTAGGTGCTAAGTGGGACACCGTTTCATTCTAGTAGCGACGGACTACTTTTCCAAGTGGGCTGAAGCAGCTCCATTCATAGAGGTCACATCAGAGCACGTGATCAAATTCTTTACCCATAATATTATCTACAGATTGGGTGTCACGTCGCATAATCTTGGATAATGATACGTCATTCAAAATTATAAAAATTTATAAGTTCGTTGATCGGCATAAGATCGATTGGCGGTACTCGTCAATATATAATACAAGGGCAAATAGCCTGGCGGAGGCCTTTAACAAGACGTTAGTGAAATTATTGAAGAAGATCCTCACCAAGAACCAAAGAGAGTGGCATATGAAGATGGCAAAAGTGCTATGGGCATACCATACAATGTACAGGATGCCAACCAAAGCCACTCCTTATTCATTGGTATTTGAACTTAAAGCAATATTGCCTCTAGAAGTTGAATTACCGTCACTCCGGGTAGCAATCTAGAATGATCTCACTCAAGAGCAAAATGCTCATTGAGAATGAAAGAGCTCGATGCACTTGATGAACTCATAATACATGCTCAACAAAACCTAGAAATCTACCGAGGAAGAATGGTAAAATTCTTTGATCGGATGGTGCGCCCTCGGAGATTTCAAGAAGGGGAATTGGTCCTGGTGCTAAGAAGACCAATCATCCCACACCAAAAAATTGGTGACAAGTTCATATCTAATTGGGAAGGCCCCTTCATCATCGAGAAGGTGTACCAAGTAGGAACTTATCAGTTGATCGATCTGAATGGTCAAAGACCTATGCCCCCTATAAACGGCTGACATTTAAAGAAGTATCATGCATGAAAATTTCATGACAAATGTACTTTATAATGATCAAAGTTTTATGTGCATAGTTATCAATACATACTTATATATATATATATATATATATATATATTGAAATTATTTTTAAACTACTTTAATCCCAATCAGTCACTACTCATTTCGTTAAGCACATTTACTTTTCTTTTATCGTACTTTGCATGTGTAGGATGCACACGCACTTAGTTTAGGCTCTCATAGATCTAACAATATGGTGTGTTTACTATTTTTTTTTTGTGTATTCCATGCATTGTTACCATGAGGGTTAGTTCAAAACTCCATTTAAACCCATTCAACATAGTGACCTCATAAGGATAAAAATTAAGGACCCGCCTAGCAAACTTAGAAAATTTTTAGGAGCTAGGATAAATCACTGATTGGTATGAAAACTTTAAAATTTAAACTTAGTGACACTCTAAACATCTCAAAATTTTCTAGGAATTTTTAGGAGCTTTTAGAACCCTTAATCAACCAACCCTAATTTACCTGTTAAATAGGGCTCGATACCTTTTAAAAATTATAATAAATCCATTACAACTAAAAAAAATACCCATAATAGCTTGAATTGTTTAAAATTCAGTACTTAACCTTAAATAATTAGGGACCATTAGTTTGATCCCAATCTGACCATTAATTTAACCTGATTTACAAATTATTATTTTGCCTCTATTAGATAATAAAAAATTATTAAAAATTCAAAATTTTTCCTAAACACTTGGGAACACCTTCTTAAGTCATTCTTGACCTTTGGGGGTGATTCCAATCGGTTTGGAGCTAATTTGGAGCAAAACTATAAAATCACCCCTATTTAGGTAGTTTTAATAATTCATTAATTGCCCAAAACATAAAAAATTCATAACTTTACATAAGAAACTCCAAATCAACCAAACTCAATTCCTAACTAGTCATCCTAAGTCTTAGTATTTACCTAAAATTTTAGGGACTCTTAACCTATCCTATTTCCTATAGTGACCTTTTGGACCCCTTCAACTTAGCACCTAGGAGGACCCTGGACTTTCCAAAATTGGATAATACAATTTAAACTTCAATCACCACTACCCTAAGCATTAAAAATGGATTAACAAACTAAACTAGCTAAAATGAACCCTAATTAACTAATATTTAAATATTAATTAAAATTTCCTTTTCTGGTCTTTAACAAATTCTAACCTTAGACAATTTGAATAAATTATCCTACATAGGACCTATCAAAAATCACACAAGACTTACACACACATATAATTATTTGCTAGGGCACCATTTTTGGATTTAGGCTAGGTTAATGTTTACTTTTCTGCTGTGTGCCAGATTTTTTAATATTTCATTGCATATTGTGAAAAATTGCATCTTTATTTACTTACTTTTACTACACTATGGATTGATGTGATGTGCATTAGATCTACTCCTATGTTAGGGATGATATATATTATTTTTCTTATAGGTGGCCTTGCTCATGCAATGCTAAATAAAAAGGGGGGGGGGATGTCATGATTTCTAATGATGTCTTATGCAGGTGCTTCAGAATTTGCTCAGCCCCCCCTAAATAAATGAGGGTTAAAAATCATAATTATAATTGCTATAGGTGAACTACTTAGCCCTCATAAATAACTAAGAGCATGACCAAGTAGGTGGCTATGATGAGTCTTTTTATTTCTATATAATTTGCTTGATATTTTTACTAGGATAACCTTACAGGAGAGTATAGATTTTTATTACTTTTCATTAATGTAAATTTTCTGTAATATTGGTGAGATTTGTGAAAATGCAACTTTGAGTTGTGATATTCTTATTCAACCCGAGTTCCAAAAGAAGAATACATCTTCAAAGGGGAGAGTCTTCTTCCATTTGAAAGATCGAGTTTGGATGGTTTTTAGATATCTAAAGAGAAAAGCCAATACCCTTCTAAAGAGGGGAATTATCTCTTCATTTGGATATTCAAGCCACGACGAATCCAAATGAGTCAAAGGTGGAGAGATCCAAGGAGTCTAAGAAGGAGATATCCAAGGAGTCTAAGGAGAAGAAGTCCAAGAAGTTTGAAGACCTGAAGACCCAATATCCCACTCAAAGTCATTTGCGTCAGTTATAGGCTTAAAAATCCAGGTTATTGATAGTGGTGCCCGGCCACTTTATTTTCTATAGATCCTAGGTTGTAATTAAGGGCAATTGGCCTATGGATATTTATTAATTAGTTTGATAATTTTGATGTGCTTGATTTATATTATTTGCCTCTAGGGTTACTTATTTTTCTTAGTTTATTGGCGATTTGCATGCCGCTTTTGTTTTAGTATGGATTTCATCAGGCTTTTTAAGGACTGAACAAACTTTTTCTACTCATAATTAAAATCTAATATTTAAGGTTTAAATAATTTAGAAACTTAATGAAACTAGGAAAATGCTTGAACTGTCCGGGGTCGCATGCATATTAATGTATTTCTCTCTCTCCTTCTAATATGACACCTCCCCACCTACGGGTAGAGTCCGAATAATCTGGCCTATGAGGATGAAGTGCCGGACCTGGGGAGGCACAGTCTTTTCTAAAAATTATTTTCTATAAGCTTATTTTTAAAATCTTATGCATACGTGATTTGAAAACTTCATCCATCATGTATTATATTAACAATTAATTTAAATTAAATTTTAATTACATTAGTTATGGGCATTTACCCAACATAAGTATAAGGCCAATTAGGAAACCCTCTAGATGTCATCCTTAACTTCAAAAAACTGAACCACCCATCTATCTTTCATAAATGACCTAATAGTATGGTTTTATATAGATAAGGTGGTTAGCTGGCTCCCCAATCTAGGTTGGGATAAGTCTAAGTTTTTAACTGTATTAGTTAGGATAGGGGTGTTAGTGTGTATAGAACACTAAACCTAATTTAGATTTAGGATTCAAGACTACTACATTTGATCTCATAGCATGCCTAAATAGTGGGTAAGTTTCCTATTCTTCATGGACTATAAATCCTACTTATCTATGTCACATGGATGACGCCACCTCCATCATTCTCTCATGTATGTGTCGACTGCTTGATCTTCTTTCTCCAATTTTCTCTTTAGTATCTTAGTCCCTTCGAATGCTGGTATGAATCCTGCATGTTGACTGAGCCATTTGAGCCCTTTCTTTTATTTTGAGTAGGACTTCTTAGTCTTCTCCCTTGTGCCAATCTCATTTTAGAGAGGATAATGTATGATCCTTAATCGAGAGTGTTCTCAGGCTCGGCCTGAGATGTAATTAACTGCAGGGGCTTGCGCCCGTGGGAAACTAAATTCCATATCTACTAAACCCCATCCGAGCTGATGTATCGGGTGGGGGAAACTCGTAATTGTGATCAGGCCATTAATATTATTATCCATCGAGGTGCATAGGCGAGAGCCACTATCCTCTATGGTTAATCGTATGTATGGTCCAATATGCCCTTCCATTGGCTTGTTTGCGAGGAGCGCGAAAGCCTGCGAACATCTCTATCTCTCGGGGTAGGTGCAGTCGTATACCCTTCCACAATCTTACAGCCGTAGTGGTGCCCTTTCGGAGGTCTGTTGACCTTGATTTTGTCAAACCCATGGGCATGGTGGACTGAGTTGACCAAGTAAACATTTGACTTGGTCAACCCAAGTCTTAATGGGTCAAAATTAACCCATTAGGCCCATTAAGAGCCCAAATCGATTTGAATCGTTGACTTGGTAAAATCAAGCCTTAAATAGGTTTAAATAGCCTATTTAGAGCTAATTAAGGGCCTTTTAATTAGATTAAAAGCCTCCAAGCATTTCAAAATTCAAACCACGGCTCTCATGGGTTAATTTCCCTCCTAATTTTGTTTTGATTCGATCATAGCCGTTGGTATTAGGTCTAGGAGTCTTAAATAGAAAAAATCAAGTCCAATGGGGGATCTTTTTGCTCTTGCTTTCTCGAGAGACTTCCCCAGCCTCTGAGATTTTGTGTGAGAGCTCCCACATACTTCCTCCACTTTTTTGAACGAAATCCCGACGTCCAGACCCCGCCAGCGGCGATCCTCCGGCGAACCCGAGACATTTCGCGTTCCAGGACAAATCCCGGCCGATCGAGCGAGCTTCGGATCTTGACGTCAACTAGGAACTTGCTCTTGAGGATCCCACGAGTCCAACGAGACCAAGAACTCCCGAATCCACCGTGTGGATTGAGGTATATCACAAACCCTAGTTAGAAACACTTAGGGTTAATTAGCACCATGATTAGTGCATCTTAATTCGAAGAAAATCGCTCCCACGGATGCTCTTCATCTCTAGAGCCTAGATCTAAAATTTTATGCAATTTGGTTGAGTAAATCTGTAGAACGAGATGATTATTCGTTTGGGGTTTCGGTAGACCGCCTGCATGCGCATCCCGTAGATCAGACTGTTGATCTTCGGATCGGCGGTTCTGATCGAGAGGGACCGCGGGTCCGTCCAGCCGCGAGGTCCGCTTGGGCGCCTGGATCGCGGTTCTCCTGGATCTCAGCCGTCCGTTTGGATAGGCGCGAGATCGGACGGCTCCTGGTTCCCGTCCTACGTGGATGAGTGAGCCGTGATCGCGGCAATCCGCCGATCAACGGCTCGGATCGGGTTGCACCGCGGTTCGGTGCGACCGTGTATGCGGCTCGGATGTACAGGTCCCGGTCCACGCAATCATGGGACGGCGATTGCAATCAATGATTGGTCGCAATTCCGTGGGCCAATATGACCTCGCCACGTGTCCCGCCGCCGGCTTATATATATAAAAAATTGTTTTAAATTATATTTTAAGTATATTTTAATCCAGAAAACTTCAAAAATTCATAGAAAATTCGTTTTTTGTCCGATTTTGACGTATAATACCTCGTTGGATTCGTATCGTCGTCCTCTACATGATAAAAATGACCTGTGGATTTTAATTTATTTTAAAAATAGCAAGACCCTTTTCTTTTATATTATTTAAATAATTATTTTAATTTAATTATCATTATATTATTATTTTAATAAATATTTATCATACTAACTATTATTTTTTGATTGTAAGTTTGCTGTTTT
>NW_021318723.1:375292-385020 GCF_001605985.2 Dendrobium catenatum
CTTTTGGATAGGACTTCCTAGTCTATACCCATGTGTCAGTCCCACTTTAGGAGAGGATAATATATGATCCTTAATCGAGAGTGTTCTCAGGCTCCGGTCTGGGATGTAATTAACCACGGGGGCTTGCGCCCGTGGGAAACTTGGTCCCCACAATCTACCAAACCCCATTCGAGCTCTTGCATCGGGTGGGGGAAACCCGTGACTAGGTCGTGTATATTACTATCCATCGAGGTGTGTTGGCGTCAGCCTTTATCCTCAATGGTTAGTCGTATGCACGATCCAATCTGGCCTTCCAATCGACCCGTTCGCGCGGTGCTCTTTTCGGAGGTCCACAAGGTCCACATTAGGCTTGTTGGAAAGCTCATGACCTTTATTATTTTCTAAAAATAGTTTCAACAAATTTTGACCAATGGATCTTGAGAAAAGTAGAGATGAATAATTTTTAATTTTCTTGAATTTCTCATGATCCAATGGTTCAATTGACCTCAAATTTGGATGGTGTATATTAGGGTATATCCTTAACTTACCCTAAGTTTCTTGGGTGTTGAATTGGCAATATTTTTTATAATTTAAATTTTCCATTTTATGGGTCCATATTTGATCCATAACATTAAATACTCATAACTATTCATGCATTTAAAAATAGGTTTTCATTTCTGTGTGTTGGGTTTTATATGTATGTTAGAATTAATTTTGTATTGATTTCACTCAATTCAAGTAAGTGCGGCTCCTTAAATAGATCACCCAAGCTATAGATATATTTAGCTTTGATGAAAAAATTTTCAACATAGGGAAGATTTGATGAGACCATATTAAGTGCGTTTAAAGCACGAGTATTCATGTACACATGTTTCAAATTTCACTATATTTTGAGTTCATTAGGTTTGTCATTTAGTGAACCCAAAATTTAAATACATAATTGACCGAGGATATTTTAAAAATTCATTATAAACTAATTTTAAACATAAAAAATAAAAAAAAATATATATAAATGCTCAAAATTTAAAGCAAAATAAATAAAAAAATAAAATCCCTAGTACGTTCATTCAAAATTAAAATTAATTTTAGAAATAAAAAAAATTCACTAACTAATTAAAATAAACATTAAAAAAATATAAAAATTATCAAAATAATTTTTAACACTTGAAATCATCCCTAAATGTCATTATTGACATTTGGACAAAATTTCAATTGGATTGGAGTTGATTTAGTACAAAAATAAGAAAATACACCTAATTAAATAATTAAATAAATCCAAAAAATACATTAAACTTTAATAATTCTTAACTAATTCTAGAAAACTCAAAATTAGAAAAACTCAAAGGCATTGAACTCATTTATGGGTCTAGTATTTATGAAAAATATAAAACTTTAGAATTGTAAATAAAAAAGTCAGCATTTGGTCAAACTTAGTTCATAAAATACACCAAATTTATAAAATTCGTAAATAATTAAAAAAACTCCAAATTTAGTAAAATCAAAGGAATTTGAGTGATATGTAAGTTTATTATTTATGAAAAATATAATAATTCTAGAAACCAATGTAAATAAAAAAGTCAAGAGATGGATGATATGTTTAATGCATTAAAATATGGAAAATCAATGGATCATCCTAACTTCAATGAATAATTAATCTAATGAAATTTAATTAATCAAAGGCATTTGCTGGGAATGCTATGGTGTTGGATGTATCACTATCGTAGCACTAAAAATAGTGATCATGACACTGCTACGTCCGAAATGAGGCACCTCGGCAGTTTCATTAAACCCTCACAGCACCATTTTATAAGAATAAAGTTTTGAGTGTCCACACTTAGGTATCTAAAATTTTTAAAAGTCATAATGTTGACTGACGCACCTAGATCAACAAGGATGCATGAAAATTTAAAATTGGCTGCATTCACAGATATATCTAATGAAAAATTATGATATGGAGTTTCCAATAGTAAATCATCATCTTAGAATGTAACTTCTGGAATTCTTTATAACTCAATGTTCTTTAGACTTTATTGATGCTAACAAAGTCATACTAATATCTAGATTGAGTAAAGCTTTGATTAAAGCCTGCCTTATTTTTTTGGAAAGAACTAAAGCATAATAGATACTCATTTTCACATGCCATTTTTTGAGAAAATGTTAATACATTATAGTTCACTTTAGGAATATCTGGATTAGCTACATCTGAACCTGGTTGAATTGGTGTAGTGGTTTCTAGATTATAAACCACTGGTTTTCTTTTGTTAGCTGAGGATGCTCATAGTGGTAACACTACACAGATTTACCTAGACTATCTCTTCTAAGGAGGAGACAATAAATTCTTTTGATTCTAAATGTTCATTTATTTTTAATGCTTCATATCAATTTCTATAAGATAGGACCACCATGAATATCAAGGACAAAGGAATCACTATGAGAGAAATATTGAAGAAATTCTTTCAATTCATCTAAGTTTATTTTTTATTCTTTAGATTTATTTTCTATTGCATTGTTTATGTTATCACTTGTATCAACATCACAAAAGATTTATGTAATGTTAACTGAAACTTTTTTATTTGCTTTCATAGCCTCTAATGGGATAAAATATAAATCTTACATTGTAAGAGGTACAAGATTATTTTCTTTACCATTGGAAGAAAGTACAACTTTATTATTTACATTGATATTTTTATTCTTGATTTCCTCTTTCTAAACTACTAAGGATAGGCTAGCTGATATCTTCTTAGGTTATTAAATAGGAACTTTATTTCACACTTCCCTTTTAGGAGCTACTATATAAACCCATAGGGGATTCTACACTCTTTGAAGTACGTGAGTAGATTGTTGCAAACCTAATTCAAATACTATGATTTTAATGATAACAAATATTATTGTATCTATTACTGCTTTCTTCAGCTTAGGTGATTTTTTTTGTGTTTGTGTGCACTAATTAATATTTTAGGAAATCACTCCACCATTCACTTGTAATTTTGATCAACTCAAGAGTAGGTAGATTAGGCATACAGTCAGTTTTTAGTTTATTATGTATTTTCTCTTTTCTTGAGTCGAATTATATAATTGGGTGGATATAATTAATGAGTAACCTTACACACACACACACACAAGAGGAGAGATAAAAATATTTTTGAGAGAGTCTATTTTTTAATTAATTTATATTCTACGATCTTGATTTCATATTATATGAAGTAATTCATATTGTATGACATTAACTCATATTGTATGATGTGTTGTGCTCTATCAAAACTCGAGCCACCAAAGGATAAGGAAGATACTAATTTTGTATTGATAATATAATATAATTTGGTTTGTAATATACACCATAATTAAAATCTTTCTTAATTAATCCCAAGATATCAGACAATCAAATTATGGATAATTATTATAATTAATCATACTGCATGATATCGTTTGTACTATACAATTACTCATGTATGAAATTGGTCATCCCACAGATCAAATAAAATGAAATATATGGTTTTTGTATTGATCATACTGTATGATGTCCATAGTGCTGGATGATCACTTGTGTACTAAGTTGGCCATCCCAAGGATCATCCCAAATGAATAGAAGTAATTTTTGTAGATCGTGTTGTAAAATATTTTGATTGCACTATATGATGCATTATAAAAGTTGAATGGTTCATATGAAAGATCTTGCTCGATGTTCCTGAATTATACTGATCGTACTATATGATACGTGTATCATACTTTATGAATAGAAGATGAATGTCTTGAAATTTAGGGCTTTTTGAAGCCCGCTATTTAAGGATTGCTAATATTCTTATGAGATATCATTTGGCTATTTAGTCTTCTTGAGAGAGAGCTTCAGGGAGAGAAGAAGGAGAGCTTGGTGAGAGAAGAGAGGGAGATTTTGTGAGGGAGAAGTTATGAGGGGATTCACAAGGTTGCTCAAAGCAAGAATCTAACATAGTACCTACAAGTGTCAGCCTAAAATCTATGTGGCTCTGGAGAAGAAATTCTTCAATAAAGATCATAGTTCTCTGACCGTCACATGGAGGGTGCAAATAGAGTTGTGGTTCTCTGATCATCACAGGGAGTGTGAAAATAGGGCTGTGGTTCTCTGACCATTATTAGGAGGGTAAAAATAGAGTTGAGGTTCTCTGTCTTTAAAAGAGTCATGATTATCTATTGCACCGGGGAGGTAAATCTGTACAGGCTTCTTCTCCTTATTATGGAAGAAAAAGGAGAATCACTACTTTTTAGTGTAATACTTGGAGAGGGAGTCTCCAAGGAGTGTACATAGGTCAAGTTAACCAAACTACTATAAGTTCTGATGTGTTCATTCCTTCTATATTTTATGCACTTTAGTTTCATTAATTATATATATAGTCGTTAACTTTGATTTATTTCATTATTGTGAAATTTACTTTTTTCGTATCCGCTATATCGATTATGGTGTGTGAGTTTTAAAAGATTTTAAACAAGTTCTTTTTCCCTAAAGACTTTTTAAAATATCCAATTCACCCCCCTCTTGGTTAGCCTCAAAACTAGTTCTTTAGGGTTTCATAACCCTCATGAACTTTCATGGATGAATGATAGTGTTTATTTAGATTTTTTTTAGACGTTCAAGATAAATCTATATCCCAATCATCCTCAGATTTTATATTTGAGATTGATGTGAAAGGCTTACCAATTATAAATTTAGCTGATCCTTGATTAGAATCAACCAAATAATCTTTGGGTATCACTACGGATCCATCTTTAATGTTTCTTTCAAGACACCCTTTGAAAGTTATATAATCTTCTATATCATGACTAATCATCTAATGATATGGGAAATTCCTAGGCTGCCCCACTTTTACCACATCTTTTGATTTCTTTGGTTCATGAAATTTGAATTCAGTTTTCCTTAGAAGATTATTTTAATGACTTACCTTTTGAATGAATAGTTTTTATTCTTAAGTGCCTTAAAACTTTTCCTATCTTCTTCTATATTATATTAATGTGTAGTTCTAATTTGTTGATTATTCTAAGGTTTATTATATTAATGATACTATGGATGATGACTTATTCTAAGGAAAGTAAGGAGAGAGAACACTGAGGGTTTAACAATTACGGGAGTAACTACAAACCCACCCTCAATTGGGAGTTAAACAAATTTTGCTGCAAGCCCCTATAGTTAATTATCTCTCTTAAGAGAATACTCTTGGTTGAAGTGAACACTAAAGATTTTTAAAGATATATAGATCTAAAGAAATGTTTGGGCTAACAATATTTAATGTATAAGCTTTAGATTTTAAATTCTCCAGTTATCTATAGAATTTATATTTTATATTTTAAGAGAATTGAATAGGAATGTGCAAAGACTAAAGAAGTGTTTACAATTTGGACTTATACTTGCTTTGAGTTATATGCTAGCTATCAATCCTAATGAAAATTTTATCATCTTAGATATAATGCTTGATAGGCTAAGCTCATCCTAAAATATCAAAGGATGAATATGACTCTAGACTGAAGATGAGTAATTTTAACTTTAAGTTCAAATGATGCTATCAAGAAGACTTAATAAATACTCTAAATTTTTTAATTTATGTAGCTAAATTTCTATGTCCAATAATTTCTTAGAAATCTTGGTAGCATAATGACCCTATACCAAAGGAAAAGCATAGCATACTCCAAGCCTAATGAGGAACCCACAACCTTGGCCACATTGGGCATAAAAGTTTGGCTTAACGTACATTACAGAAAGAAAATGTGTGCATGTATATGTAAAGGGGTTGGTTATATGGTACCCAGTACCATATCATCCTAGAACTAGTGTACATGTTCTTATAAAGTTTAGAACATATACACTAATTGAAACCTAAAAGAATTTCTATCACTAATGTAAACTATTACCCTTGTAATAAATAAAAGACTAAATATAAAAAGTAATTTATTTATTTAATGATTTGATAATTTAAAACATACTCAAACTCTATAGAAAAGTTAGGAGGTCAAGATGCACCACAACAAACTTGGGTTTTTAATCCTACTATATATATTGACTTAAATATACTTGCTTATGGTCTTCAAGCTCTAAGTCTTTTATGAAATTCTAAAAGTGAGTATCCTCCAAGGGAAAGCTCATCATCTTTTGGAGCCCCATTTGTATATGTATAAGCAAGTGTATATTTAAAACTTTCATAACTCAAGATGATGTAAAAATTAATCTATATACATTTTACTTTTACAATGACTTATACATGTATACATCATTCCTAGGTACATTCTACTTTGACTCTAACATGAATTTAAAGACTATATATAAATAGGGTAGATTGATAGCATGCATTTTTCCATTTTAATTTAAGTGTTTTAGTCCTTAAAGCTTCTAAAACCAATAAGCCTTTGCCATCCTAAAAAGGAAGCAAGCATAAGGGCATGAAAAGTTGTAATATCTAAATTTTTTATAAATAATTTTTAAATTAATTACTAATTTATTAAGTTAATAATTTAATTTTAACATTCTATCAAATTCATTCACGACATTGTCACAATGAGCATGAGAACCCATACCTCTTTAGGATACATAGCCCTATAGTTTGAGGTAACCAAACCTAATAACTTTGATGATAGAAATATTGGATGTATATTTAACATTTTTTATTGATTTAATTTAATTTAATTGATGATTTATTAATTATCATATTTTAATGCATTAAATATAGGACTTTTTTATTTACAATACTTTATAGAATTTTTATAGTTTTTATAAATACTAAACCTAGAATTGAGTCTAATGCCTTTGAGTTTACTGAATTTTATTTATTTTTTAATTATTTATGAATTTTAAAATTTGATGCATTTGATGTACTAAGTTTGACCCAAATTTTACCTTTTTAATTTACTATGAATTATGAAGTTTTTATATTTTTCATAAGTACTAGACCAAGATATGAGTCCAAAATCTTTTGTTGCGACCCATGACCCTGAGGTTGAGATTTTGATGATGCCAAATAATATTGCCTAAACTACTTTTTATTGAATATCATTTAATGTTTGCTATTGTTTGTGAGTACTAACATTTCAGGAAGATCACAAGCCACTCAGGACAACGGGAAGACTAAAGACTAGTTTGATTAGGAGTAGGAGTCGGACAATGTATTTTATTATTTATTTTTCTTGAGTCTGTCCACAAATTGCAGGTAAAGTCTGAGAAATCATGCACACACACAGGGGGAGAGGGTTTATTAAAAAAAGCAAAGAATATAGTTTTTCATTCTATGGTAATCATACTGTATGAATGTATTTTGTACTGTATGATCGACTATTATAACACGTGTACTGTGAACACATCTTACTGTACGAATACTATCGTAAGGTACTATCTATTTCAAATCCAAAACCCTAGCCATCTTGACAAGTTAAGTATGATATTTTGCGCCGTTCGTACTGTACGACTAGGTTCGTATGGTACGATCTATTTTAAATACATACTTAATATAACCCGTGATTAGTACAAGAAATTAAGGCTTAATTACAAATTGAAAATCATACTGTATAAACCCTTTCGTACAATACGATGAAAGAAATGAATTCTGATCGTCCCGAAGATCGTCCTGGACGATCATGTGTTTTTTTTTCTCATCGTACTGTACGATTACGATCGTACCATACGATGAACAGAGATGATATTTGATATTCCCGAAATTTGTCCTAGACGATGCCTTGATTTTCACTATTTGTACGGTACGATGTAGATCATACCATACGATGAACAGAGACGACATTTGATCGTCCCGGCCATCGTCCTATACGAGCAATATTTTATGAAGCATACCGTACGATATTTTATCATACTGTACGATTAGTTTTTGAACTATTCATACACCTTCGTACCAGGATGAAGCTAGTTTATACATATAGTACTGTACGATCAAGAATAGTATTGTACAATGGTAACAGCTACTTTTGAAATCTTAGGGATTTTGGAGCCCATTTTTATGTGTAAAACTTGTCATATTTTGAGAGAGAGAGGAAGAAGAGGAAAACATGAGTAGAGAGAAAATCCTAGAGAGAGCTTTTGAGAAGTTTGAGGGGTTGAGAGAGGAAGGAGAAGGTGAGCATGGTGAGGGAGAAGAGGTGTGAGGGAGATCACACGATTGCTCCGATCTTGCTGCAACTTGCTCCTACTGTGGCCCGGGAAGAACTTGTGGGAGACTTTCTAAGGGGGAGACTCGTCTACGTCCGTTGACCTCGAATGTACTCATCCTTTTCCATGAGGGAGAAAAACGAGAAGGTTCTCTATCGTCACCAGGAGGGTGAAAACAGTGCTTGGCTCTCCGCCATGCCGGGTTGGTGAAAGGAAGTATTGTAAGGGCTTCTTCGCCTTGCCGAGGGGGACAAAAGGAGAGCTATTGGTAGTGAAATTCCCGGAGCGGAGGACTATGGGGAGTGGACTTAGGTCATGGTTTGACCAAACCACTATAAAAATCTCGGTGTGTTTTTTCCTTACTATTTTTCTTTTTGCGTGCATTTTTATTTCATAATATTTGCTTGCAAAAAAATTGTGAAAGAAAAAGATTTTATTGTTGCTGGTTGCCTTAGAAGTTGTTTTAAATTTTCATGTTAAAAATTTTAAAACACCAAAAAATATTAGAACTCATATTTAGATTTTATTTATTGCTATAAAACTTTCACAATTCACCCCCCTCTTGTCCATCTAGTAATTTCAATTGTTATTAAAGCGTATTTTCAAAAATAGTGTTTTAGAAAACCTTGAAAAATGACCATGTCACATTTTGGTAATCGTAACATCGCGGAGGGTTATTCAATAACCCGTCCACCACTCTTTGATAACATTCCGTTTGATTTCTGGAAAATAAGAATGTCTACTTTTTTACAGTCTATTGATTATCGCATGTGGATGTTAGTGAATGATGGATATGTTGCACCGTTTAAAACTGTCAATGGATTGAAAACTCCTGTACCTTTTAATGAATGGGGAAATGAGGATAGGGAATTAGCCCAAATGAATGCTAACTGTTTAAATTGCTTTTTCTGCGCATTAAAGTCTGAAGATTATATGAGATTTTCTAGCTGTGCCACTGGTAAGGAGATTTGGGATAGACTGAGCATTACATACGAAGGAACAAGTGAAGTAAAATAGTATAGGCTTAACATTTTATTACATGATTATGAACTCTTTCGTATGAAACCTAACGAAACAATATCTGACATGTACACTATGTTCACCCAAATCGTGACATCCTTGCATGCATTAGGTAGAGAGATTTCAAATTATGAGAAAGTTAATAAAATTCTTAGATGCTTACATAGTTCCTATGATGAAAAGATAACTGCTATCACTGAATCTAAAGACCTTAATGTTTATTCTATTGATAATCTCCTTGGGTCACTCATTACATACGAGCAAGGAGTGATTCAGAGACAAAGTGATGCAGGTGAAAAGAAAAAGGAGCGAACGGTAGCATTAAAAGCAAGCAACTCACAAAGTGAAAGCTCTGCAGGGGAGGAAGAGGATGAAATAACACTGATGACCCGATAGTTTAAGAACTTCTTAAAGAGAAAATAGAAGCGTCATCAGAACAGCTGGAATAAAGGTAAAAGCTCGAAGTCTAATAAAGCTTCATCTAATACAATCTGTTTTGAGTGCAGGAAGCCAGGTCACCTTCGAGCCGATTTCCCTAATCTAAAGAGCCAACCAGCTAAGGAGAAAGGTGATGACAAAGCCAAATATAAGAAAGGAAAGATGAAGACACAAAAAG
>NW_021318723.1:387685-585611 GCF_001605985.2 Dendrobium catenatum
TGTAAAACAAATGGATAACAGAACTTTTCTTAGCCAAACAAAGTATATTAAGAATATTTTAAAAAAATACAAAATGGATAGTGCTAAACCCATGAACACTCCCATGAGCTCAACAATTCAATTAGACAAAGATCCTAGTGAAAAATAAGTAGATCAGAAAAATATAGAGGAATGATTGGGTCCCTTATTTACCTGACTGCCAGTAGACCGGACATAATGTTTAGTGTGTGCCTCTGTGCCCGTTTTCAAGCTGATCCTAAAGAGTCTCACTTAACTGATGTCAAGAGAATTCTTAGATATCTACTAGGCACCCCAAACTTAGAAATTTGGTATCCTAGGTACAACACTTCCTTTGAAATCTTAGGGTACTCAGATTCTAATATTACAGGATGTAAGATAGATAGAAAAAGCACCTCTGGTACCTGCCAATTCATCAGACAATAATTAGTTTCTTGGTCTAGTAGGAAGCAAAACTCAATAGCACTTTCCACATCCGAGGCAGAATATATTACAGTAGGAAGTTGTGTTGCACAAGTACTATGGTTAAAATAACAAATTCTTGACCATGGCCTACCTGTAGGAACCATTTCAATTATGTGTGACAACACAAGCGCAATTTGCATCTCTAAGAACCCAATTCAGCACTCTCGAACAAAACACATAGACATTAGACATCATTTCATTAAAGATCACATTGCTAAGGGAGATATAGAATTGCATCACATTGCTATAGGAGATCAATTGGTTGACATATTCACATAACCTCTAGCATTTGACACTTTTAGCACCTTGAGGACTAGATTAGGTGTCATTGACATAACTGCATAAAAAAAATCTTTTAAGGCTTCTCCTGATCATCACACACTCACTACACAAAAATTACTTTACTGGACTTTGTATTATCATGTTGTACGATACTCTGATTGTACTGTAGGATATACTTAATATGTTCAGAATTCACCAATAGCTTAATTTCATATATGTTGATCATATTGTACGACCAACGTCGTACGATACGATACATTATTGCTCATCGTACGGTACGATACCTTCCTATTCGTATTGTACGATCCACGTCATCAACGGATTGGGACGAATTTACGCTTGCTGGTACGTTATTATTGGTGTTCATACTGTAGATAGATCCACATCGTACTGTACGATCCACCTCAGCAAATAGATAAGAACGATATAAAGAAGTTTGGTATGATATTAAATGGCATTCGTACTGTACGATACACCTGTTCGTACAGTACGATACTTTTGGTCAAAAGTCGTACTGACGCCTTCGAGACGATCGATATTCTTCTGATTGTACTATACGATACCCATCATACTGTACGTTTGGACCACCTTTTCCCAAAACGATTCGTCAGAATAGTTAATGCCATATCGTACTGTACGATATATTATCGTACTGTACGATTATGGAAAAACTCTATAAATTGACTAGCAAGGCATAACTCACTTCACTCACCTCCACTTGTTCCTTCTCACCTTTCACCCAGCCTCTACACGATGTCTAGTTCAAGCAAGAGAGGTCGTATAGTAGTGGGAAGCTCATCTTCCTCTCGCCTCCATAGCGCTCAATTCCTGAACGTAAAAAATGAGGATGCATACCACAAGTTCAAAGCCTACAAAATTACACCATCCAGACTGCTAAATCAGGAGGCTCTGAACTTTGAGGTACTGAACCTCTTTGCTTCCACCACCCTCCAATTTCTTCTCACCCTGGCCTTCCCATACAACTCTAAACTCCTTTTAGAATTCCTTGCAAACCTAACCTACACCGTCAACAACCTCACTTTTCACTCCTTTTTTTGTCGCCAAAATGTCAAAATTATAATAGCCGACATCGCCCAATACATTGGGCTATCTACTGAAGAGCTCCTTGGTTCGTTCATTTCTCATAAATGAATTTAACTGGAGTGAGGTTAATCAAGTCCTTAGGAATGACACTTTTTATCAACACCAACCTCTCATACAATTACTCACTCGAAACTCCAGAATCATTCAACACGTCCTAAGAACATCCATTATACCCAAAGCTGGTGACCGTATCAACATGACCCCTACTTTATCTGTCTCTACCTACCTTATTATGACCAACACCAAATTTGATGAGGCCGATTTAATTATTGACTACATTCGCAATATGACCTTCATTTGCCTCCCTACTACTCGCCGAAAACAAAATATAGCTCTTGGTCACCTTGTAGGATATATATATCCTCCAAAATAAATATCAAATAACCTATCCTGGTGAACCCAACAATCTTCCTATCTTTTATACGGATACCTCTTTCATATTCTTTTCCATCTTGGACACGAGCCTGAAGAACCTATTTTTGACGAAGAAGAAGGAGAAGATGCACCGGCTATAGCTCAAGCACGTCCACAATGACATGCACTACCCCGAGCACCCGCACTAGCTTACCCTCATGATGATCTGGTCGAATGCTTCGACCAACTTCAGACTCATCTCGACACGCACATTCAAGAGCAACATTAGCAACACGAGACTGACTTGCAATGGTTTGGGGAACGCTTTACTGCTATTGATCACCGCTTTGACGCTCTCCTTCAGTACTTCCAACCAAACCCACCTCCACCACCAACTGATCAGGATCCTCCATTTTAAATTATCTATGTATTGTAGCTTTCTTTTCTTTCTTTAGTGTTTGCTCCTCTTTTTGGTGCTGTCAAAAGGGGGAGAAGTTTGTTGTAGTTCTCTTTGTGTTGTAGTTTGTTTGTGTTACATATAATGCATTTCCTTTCGTATTTGATTTTCTCTTTAGTGCCTTCTTGTTCTTATGTAAAAAAAAAATTGCCCTTCGAACTTGCTAACAACAAAAATTATTTGACATCATAAAAAAGGGGGCGATTGTTGCGACCCAAGACCCCGAGGTTGAGATTTTGATGATGCCAAATAATATTGCCTAAACTACTTTTTATTGAATATCATTTAATGTTTGCTATTGTCCGTGAGTATTAACATTTCAGGAAGATCACAAGCTACTCAGGACAACGGGAAGACTCAAGACTAGTTTGATTAGGAGTATGAGTCAGACAATGTATTTTTTTATTTATTTTATTTTTATTTTTCTTGAGTCTGGCCATAAACTGCAGGTAAAATCTGAGCAATCATGCACACACACAGGGGGATAGGTTTTTTTAAAAAAGTAAAGAATATAATTTTTCATTCTTTGGTAATCGTACTGTACAAATTTATTTCATACTGTACGATCGACTATTATAACACGTGTACTGTGAACACATCGTACTGTACAAATACTATCGTAAGGTACGATCTATTTCAAATCCAAAACCCAAACCATCTTGACAAGTTAAATATGATATTTTGCGTCGTTCATACTGTATGACTAGGTTCGTATGGTACGATCTATTTTAAATACAAAACTTAATTTAACCCATAATTAGTGCAAGAAATCAAGGCTTAATTAGAAATTAAAAATCATATTGTACGAACCCTTTCGTATAATACGATGAACAGAGATGAATTCTGATCATCCCGGAGATCGTCCTGGACGATCCTATGTTTTTTGTCTCATCGTATTGTACGATTACGATCACACCATACGATGAACAGAGATGATATTTGATCATCCCGAAATTCGTCCTAGACGATGCCTTGATTTTCACAATTCGTACGGTATGATGTAGATCGTACCATACGATGAACAGAGATGACATTTGATTGTCCCGGCCATCGTCCTGTATGAGTAATGTTTTATGATACCGTACGATATTTTATCGTACTGTATGATTAGTTTTTGAACTATTCATACACCTTCGTACCAGGACGAAGCTAGTTTGTACATATCGTATTGTACAACCAAGAATCATACTGTACGATGGTTACGACTACTTTTGAAATCTTAGGGATTTTGGAGCCCGTTTTTATGTGTAAAACTTGTCATATTTTGAGAGAGAGAGAGATAGAAGAGGAAAACGTGAGTAGAGAGAAAATCCTAGAGAGAGCTCTTGAGAAGTTTGAGGGGTTAAGAGAGGAAGGAGAAGGTGAGCTTGGTGAGGGAGAAGAGGTGTGAGGGATATCACACGATTGCTCCGATCTCGCTGCAACTTGCTCCTCCTGTGGCCCGGGAAGAACTTGTGGGAGGCTTTCTAAGGGGGAGACTTGTCTACGTCCGTTGACCTCGAAGGTACTCTGCCTTCTCCAGGAGGAAGAAAAACGAGAAGGTTTTGTGCCGTCACCAAGGGGGTGAAAACAGCGCTTGGCACTCCGCCACGCCGGGTTAGCGAAAGGGAGTATTGTAAGGGCTTCTCCGCGTTGCCGAGAGGGGAAAAAGGAGAGCTATTATTGGTTGTGAAATTCCCGGAGTGGAGGACTCTGGGGAGTGGACGTAGGTCATGGTTTGATCGAACCAAAACAAAAATCTCGGTGTGCTTTTTCCTTACTATTTTTCTTTTTGCGTGCATTTTTATTCCATAATATTTTCTTGGAAAAAAATTGTGAAAGAAAAAGATTTTATTGTTGGGTGTTGCCTTAGAAGTTGTTTTAATTTATCATGTTAAAAATTTAAAAACACTAAAAATTATTAGAACTCATGTTTAGGTTTTATTTATTTCTATAAAACTTTCACAATTCCCACTTGTCAATCTAGTATTTTCATCTTTGAGTTAGCTTAATTTGGATTTTTTTAGAATTAGTTATGAATTTTTTAAATTTTTTAATTTAATGGATTTATTTAATTATTTAATTAAGTGTATTTTCTTATTTTTGTATCAAATCTATCCAAAATCTTGAAATTTTCCCTAAATATTAGAAATGACCTCTAGGGATATGCCTAGTCAATATGTAAGTTATAGACTAGGATTCTGAGGTTATTTGGTCAGGTTTCAGAGCAATGAAAATTTTTCTAGAAGTAGATTATGGACCAAGGGGTTTCGGGTTTCGTTATGACACTAGATTTTAGAGTTTTGAGTTTGCAATGGGTTATATCAATGAGTTCAATTTAGATTTGATTTAACTAATTATTTGAGGAATTTAGGTTTTGAAATTCTTAGATCACTTAAAATCAATGATGATTGTCATTGATTGAACAGGAGATCAGGTGAAAATTATTGGTGATTATCTACTGATGGATTCAAATTTTTTATTTTAGTTTGATTTAAATATAATCATTGAATGTTAATGATTGAGGGAAGATTTTATTTGGTATTGATCAAATCACTGATAATCATTTTGTAATTGTCATGTGATTGATTAGGTGATTAAATGATAATCAAGGGTGAATGTGAGGTGATGGTTTTATCTGACAAGGATCAAGGTATTTTGCCAGTGCATAATATAGAGTTTACATTTGGACTTGAAGAGTTGTTCAATGATTTAAGTATGAAGATGGGATTTTTATTTAGATAATTGACCTCATATAGAATTTAGGTCAACAATGTTGAGTTATATTCAAACATGTGCGATTCTAGCCCAACAATTTGATTTCATATTGAACAACTAAGTATGATGCTAAGGTAGTAACTAAGTACCACTATTTATAAACAACTAATTAGTTATCATGATATGTAGAAGTTTATGCCAAGTTAGCTATAGGGTGTTTAAATTGCTTAATTCTAGCATTTAATTATGCAATAATTATCAAAACATTTGAAATTCATTAGCTATTGATCCAGTGGGTGAATTTTAATGATTAATCCCTCTATGGATTGGTTTAATGAGCTATATGCATATATTATTAATATATTATATTCAATAATTAATAGGCTATTGTTTAGTGTAAATTTTATAATATTTCACAAACTTAAATATCAATAAAAATGTTATTTTTAGTTATTGTTGTGCAAGAATGTCTCAGAAAAAGGAGAAAATTAACAAGTGTATAACCAGTGCTGCAACACTTCAACTGAAAGCAGCACAATGCTCCACAACACCCCGACACCATATCAGGACATCGTAGAATTGGAGCTTTGGAATAAATATCAATTAATTCACTTTTATGATGCTTTTAAGGTTAGCAACAAAACTCTTCACAAAGCCATAATGACATATATTAACATCGTAAAGCCAAAGTCCCAAAAAATTTAAGAAGTAGAGTGCTGAATTGTACAACACCATGCACTAGATTACCAATTCAAGTAGCATAATGCTTAGATTTTTTAGCACCATGATGGAGTAGTTATTGAAATGAAAAGTCGAACTTAATTAGAAAAAAACCATGCCAGTTCAGCCAATTAATGCGCCAGGTCAGCCCAACACCCATAGCGCAGTAAGACTAACAACTCTAAAGTGCTAGTTCATTTTATAATGTCACAACACTAACCTATCGAGGGTTGTAATGTCTGAGTCCATTTTTATACTAGTATAAATAGTTTTTTAGTTCATTTTAGTAAGGGGGTTCTATCATTTTAGGAAGGGACTATCACTATCTTGTAGTTCTTGAATTCTTAAATGTAGTGCCCCCTTAGAGTGAAGTCTACGGGAGACCAAGGGAGAGAAAGGTACATCATTTATAGATCATTGGCCTATTTTATTATGATCAAGCAGACTTTTGGAGTAAGGAAGGAGTGTGTAGAGTGAACTTGTACTATCTATGTGATATTTATTTTTTACCTTGACTCTTGTACTTTCTTTTTTATGCAATCACTAAATTCTACATTATTCTATTTTAATTCCATAGCTGTCTAATTTACGAGTTTTATGCTAATGGTGTGAATCCTTTTTTAATACTAATATAGAATCTTGTGCTTTAATGAATTAAGGAATGTTTTCAATACCTAGTGTTCTTAATTTAATGCATACAATGACCATGTTTATAGTTAAAATTTAGTTTGATATAATATCTCGATGGAGGAATATGAAATTACTAGATTGACAAGAGAGGGGTGGGGGGTGAATTGTGAAAACTTTGTAGCAATAATTAAAAACCTAAGCAAAAGTTCTAGTTTTTTTTTGTGTTTTCAATTTTTAACATGAAAAATTTAATTACTACGAAGGCAAATAATTGAACACAAACGTGCAACAATGAAATCCCTTTTTTTTTCTTTCATAATTTTCACCAAGCAAATATTATGAAAATAAAGTGCAAGAAAAAAAAAAGTGATAAGGAAAAAGCACACCAGAATTTTATAGTGGTTTGGTCAAACCATAAACTACGTCCACTCCGTGGAGTCCTCCGCTCTGGGAATTTCACTACAAACTATAGCTCTCCTTGTGCCCCCTCAGCAAGACGGAGAAGCCCTTACAAGACTCACTTTCACCAACCCGACGTGGCGGAGTGCCAAGCGCTGTTTTAACCCTCATGGCGAAGGCAGAATACCTTCTCATTTTTCTCCCTCTTGGAGAAGGCAGAGTACCTTCGAGGTCACGGAAGTAGAAGAGTCTTCCCTTCAAAGAGCCTCCCACAAGTTCTTCCCGGGTCACAAGAGGAGCAATATGCAGTAAGAACAGAGGAACCGTATGATCTCCGTCACACATCTTCTCCTTCACCAAGGTCACCTCCTCCCTCCTCTCTCAAACCCTAAAAACTTCTTAAGAGCTCTCTCCCAAGGATTCCCTCTCTAATCACATTCCCCTCTTTCTGTCTCTCTAAAAAGATTACTAATTTGATACATAAAATAGGCTCCAAAATCCCTGAATTATTCAAAGTAGTCGTTACAATCGTATAGTACGATTTCACATCGTACAATATGATATATATAAACAGGCTTCATCCTGGTAAGAAGGTTTACGAACAGTTCAAATATAATCATACAGTACGATACCACATCATATGGTATGAGTCCACACACTTCTGTTCGTACAGGACGACAATCAGGATGATATTAAATCATCTATGTACATCGTATAATACGATCAATGTCATACAATACGATTAGAACAAATCAAGGGATCGATCAATATGATATTTGGGACGTTCCAAAATCATCCTCTATTCATTGTATGGTACGATATACATCGTACAATACGATGAGTCAAAAACAAGAGATCGTCCAGGACGATGTTCGAGACGATAAAAAATCATCTCTGTTCATCGTCTAGTACGAACGTGTATGTACCGTACGATTACCAATTAGTGATTAAGCCTTGATTTATTCCAGTAATCACGAGTTAATTTTAAGTAAGTATTTAAAATAAATCGTACAATACAAATTTCTTCGTATAGTACGCACGGCTGAAAAAACTTAGTTTATTTTGACGGCTAGGGTTTTGGATTAGTAACACATCATCCAGTACGATAAGGTTCGTACAATATGATCTGTTCACGGAAATCATTTTACAATATAGGATCGTACAATATGAGATAACATCATACAATACGATCAACGTAGAAGGAAAATCTACATTTTTACTTTCAAAACCCTCTCCCTCTGTGTGTGTGCATGGTTGCTCAAACTTACCTGCAGTTTGTGGCCAGACTCAAGAAAAGAAAAATAAAATAAATAGAAAATTACATTGTTTCAGACTCACACTCCTACTCTACCAAATCTTGAGTCTTCCTATTATCCTGAGTAATTTGTGATCTTCCTGAAGTGTTAGTTCTCACAGGCAATAGCAGAAATCAAATGATATTCAATAAATGTATATTTAGATGATATTATTTGTCATCATCAAAAGCTCAAACTAGGGGTTATGAATCCTAACAATCTCCCCCTTTTTGTTAATGTCAGATAATGTTTGTTATAGGCAAGTTTGAATGGCATTTTATTTTTTATTTTGTATTTTTTTTAATTTTTAATTTTATCATAGGAAAAAAGAAATGTAATACAAAATAAGAAAAAAAAATGCAGTACGAAATAGAAAGAGAAATGCATTCTTATTTAAACATAAGGAAACATAAGAGCAGACTAAAACAAACTTCTCCTGCTTTTGATAGCACCAAAAAGAGGAGCAAACAATACTAAGAAAAGAGAAAAAAATACAACACAGATATACTTCAAAGGAAAGGATCCTGATCACTTGGAGGTGGAGGTGGGTTTGGTTGGAAATAGTGAAGGATTGTGTCAAATCGGTGATTAATCGTGGTGAAACATTCCCCAAACCATTTCATGTCATCCTCGTGTTGCTGATGTTGCTCTTGTATATGTGTATGGAGATGAGTCTGAAGTTGGTCGAAGCGTTCAACCAAATCTTCGTGAGGATAAGCTTGTATAGGTGCTCAGGGTGCTGCATGTCATCATGGTTGAGCTTGAGCTGCTGTGGGAGCAGCGTCTCCTTCTTCATCATCAAAGTCAAGTTCTTCTGGCTCTTGTCCCTGATGGAAAAGAATATGGAAAGAGGCATCCGTATAAAAGATTGGAAGATTATCGGGTTCACCAGGATAGGTTAATTTGTATTTATTTGAAGGATGTATCCTATAAGATGGCCAAGGGATAAATTTTGTTTCCTGCAGGTAGTAGGGAGGTGAACAAAAGTCATATGTAGAATGTAGTCAATAATCAATTCCGCCTCATCGACTTTTGTGTTAGACATAATAAGATAGGTAGTGATAGAAAAAGTCATGGTCATGTTGATCCGGTCGCTAGCTTTGGGTATTATAGAGGTTCTTAGGACATGTTGAATAATTCTGGCATTTCGATTGAGTGATTGGACGAGTGGTTGGTATTGATAGAAGGCATCGTTCCTAAGGGCACGATTAACATCACTCCAGTTAAATTCATTTGTGAGAAACAAACAAACCATAGGCCCTTCAGTGGATAGACCAATATATTAGGTGATGTCTGCTTTGGTAATCTCTATGTTTTGGTGACAGACAAAGGAGTGAAAAGTTGTATTGTCGACAGTGTAGGTAAGATTTACTAGAAATTCAAATAGGAGTTTGGAGTTGAAGGGGAAAGCCATAGTAAGAAGGAATTGGAAAGTGGTGGAAGCAAAGAGGTTTAGTATCTCAAAATTTAGAGCAGCCTGATTGAGCATTTTGGACGGTGTAATTTTGCAGGTTTTGAACTTGTGATAGGCTTGTTAATTGTCAGCATTTAGAAAGCGAGCGAAGAATGGTGAGTGAAGAGATCTGCCAAGCAAGAAAAATTTATAGAATTTTTCCTACATCGTACAGTACGATCGAGTATCGTACAGTATGATGGGTAATAAATGTTTTGACGGGTCATTTCGAGAAAAGATAGTCAACTCCTACAGTACGATGAACATCGTACAGTATGATCAGAAGGATTTCGATCGTCCCGAGGTTCATCGGTACAACCTTTGACAGAAAGTTTCGTACTGTAAGAACAGGTGTATCGTATATTACGAATAACATTTATATCGTACCAGACAACTTTATGTCGTTCTCATCCATTTTGCTGAGGTGGATCATATAGTATGAAGTGGAGGTATCGTACAGTACGAACAACAATAATATCATACCAAACAGAGTTAATTCATCCCAATCCGTTTGCTGACATGGATCGTACAGTACGATGATGAGGAATCGTACTGTACGATGATCAATAATGTCGTACCAAACGGATCGAATGACTGCCAGCTATATCGTACAGGATGATGTGTATCGTACAGTACGATCAACAGAGGTGAAATTTGCATGTGTTGTGTTTTGTGTAGATTTAGAAATATCATACTGTATGATAGTGGATCATACAGTACGATAATAAAATGTCAAATTTGGTAGTTTTGTGTAGTGAGTGTGTGATGATCAGGAACAACCTTAGAAGATATTTTTTTTTTGTGTTTTTGTGTGTTTTTTTTGTTTTTTTATGTTTTATACATTAATGTTTATGACACCTAGTCTAGTCCTCAAGGTGCTAAAGGTGTCGAATGCTAGTAGTTTTGTGAATATGTTAGTCAATTAATCTCTTGTAGCGATGTGATGCAATTATATATC
The DNA here is from genome assembly GCF_001605985.2 of Dendrobium catenatum. Taxonomy (NCBI): domain Eukaryota; kingdom Viridiplantae; phylum Streptophyta; class Magnoliopsida; order Asparagales; family Orchidaceae; genus Dendrobium; species Dendrobium catenatum. Next base: position 398,518 of record NW_021318723.1, read on the forward strand.
TCCCTTAGCAACGTGATCTCTTATAAAATGGTGTCTAATATCTATGTGTTTCGTTCGAGAGTGCTGAATTGGGTTCTTAGAGATGCAAATTTCACTTGTGTTGTCACACATGATTGAGATGGTTCCTACAAGGAGGCCAAGATAAAGAATTTGTTTTTTTAACCATAGTACTTGTGCAACGCAACTTCATACTGCAATATATTCTGCCTCGGCCGTGAAAAGGGCTACTAAGTTTTGCTTTCTACTGGACCAAGAAACTAATGATTGTCCTATGAATTGGCAGGTACCAGAGGTGCTTTTTCTATCTACCCTACATCGTGTAAAATCTGAATTTGAGTACCCTATGATTTCAAAGAAGGTGCTATTCCTAGGATACCAGATTCCTAAGTTCGAGGTGCCTAGTAGATATCTAAGGATTCTCTTGACATCGGTTAAGTGACACTCTTTAGGATCAGCTTGTAAATGGGCACAAAGGCACACACTAAATATTATGTTCGGTCTATTAGTCAGTCAGATAAAGCAAGGGATCCAAATCATTCCTTTATATCTTTTCGATTACTAATTTTTCATTAGGATTCATTTGTCTAATTTGAATTATTGAGCTCATTGGAGTGTTCATGGGGGGCTTAGCACTATGCCATTTCTTATTCTTTTTTCAAGAACAATCGCTATAATATATTTTCATATTGGTCTACGAAATGTTCCATTATCCGTCTTGTTTCACGCTAAAGGCCAAGAAATTAGTTTAAGTTCTCCCATCATGCTCATTTCAAAACTCATTACTACATTAATTTTTGAGAATTCATCACACATATTTTTATCTGAAGTATCCAACAGATGTATCCACATAGATTTGAACAATGAGAAATTTCATTTTTTGGGGTTCTTTTGTAAAAAGAGTGTTGTTCTACATTACCCTTTTCAATGCCTCTATCCAATATGGAATGAGGCTAAGTTTTTTCGTACCATGCTCTAGTGCTTGCTTAATTCCAGAAGTGCCCTTTTTTTAATTTGAATACATGGTTTGAAAATTATGAAACTTTTAAATCCAGGGGGTTGCTCAATACGAACATCTTCCTTTAATTACCCGTTCAGCAAAGCACTATTACATCATTATTTGATATAGTTTGAAATTCTTGAAGAAAACAAAAGCTAAGAGAACTCTTATGGCTTCTAATCTAGCAACTGGGGCAAAGGTTTCTTCAAAGTCTATTCCCTCAATTTGGTTGTACCCCTTAGCTACTAATCTGGCTTTATTTCTTATTATTGTTCCTGAATCATTCACCTTATTTTTGAAGACCAATTTTGTTCCAACAACACTTTATTCTTTAGGTCTCTTGACTAACTCCTAAACATCATTCCCGTTGAATTGGTTCAGCTCTTCTTACATTGCTAGAATCCAAAATTCATCTTCTAAGGCTTGATCTATACTTGTAGGTTCTATCATAGAGATGAATGTTGAATGACTATCCTCTTTCCCAAGTCCATGCCTAGTTCTTACACCTTCTGAAGGGTCTCCTAAAATTAAATCTTTAGGATGACTAGAAGAATATCTCCATTCTCTAGGCAAATCTTCCTAAGGTTCTACCCTTTCTCCTAAGGTCATAGTCTCTACTCCTTGAATTGCCTCTATTTCATCATCTTCAATTTATTTTCAGAGGGCTTATCTGATTCATCGAATACTACATGGGTGGACTCTTCTTCTATTAGGGTTCTCTCATTAAAGATTCTATAGGCCCTACCTATAGATGAATAACCTAAGAAGACACCCTCATCAGACTTGGGATTGAATTTTCCTAAGGGAAGTTTGTCATTAATCAATATGGAGCACTTGCACCCAAAGACATGTAAGTGTGAAAGATTCGGTTAAAGAGTTCATAAGGAGTTTTATTCAGCTTAGATATAATGTTTAACCTATTTAAAATATAACACTCTGTGTTGACTGCATCTGCCCAAGAGTATCTAGGAAGGGTGTACTCCACTAACATTACCCTAGCGGCTTCTACCATGGTTCTGTTCTTCCTTTCTGCTATACCATTTTGCTGTGGATTTCTAGGGGCTGAGAAGTTATGCTCTATTCCTATATCTTGACAGAATAATTCAAACTTTTCATTTTGAAACTCTCCAACATGATCACTATGGATTGTTGAGATTTCATATCCTAATTTTCGTTGAATCCAAGTGGAGAATACCTTAAATTCATCAAAAGACTCATTCTTATGTTATAGGAATCTTACCCAATTGAACCTAGTGAAGTTATCTATAATCACAAACCCATAATTTTTTCCACCTAGGTTGGCTGTGCTAATTGGTCCAAATAAGTCCATGTGTAGGATTTCTAATGGCCTAGAGGTGATCACATCTTTAATTGAATGAAAGGATGATTTGATTTTTTTTCCTAGTTGGCAAACATCACATAAATGGTCCTTAGTGAAATCTAACTTAGCTACGCCTCTAACTAGGTTTTTCTGAGTGATGTTTCTAAGTATTTTCATACTAGCATGGCATAATCTCCTATGCCATAGACATGAGTCATATACTATTATTTTCAAATAAAATGAATTTAAACTATCAATGCAATCAAGGTCTAATATATAAATATTGTTCATTCATTTTCCTTCTAAAACTAGTTTATTATTTAAACTAATCAGGCATTTATCAGACAGAAATTTAATATCAAAATCTTTATCACATAATTGACTAATGCTAAGTAAGTTATTCTTTAAACTATCAACTAATAAGATATTTTCCATTAAAAAATTCTTAGCATTACCAACAATACCTGAGCCTATCACTTTCCTAGTAGTGTTGTCTCCGAATATTACTTTGTCTCCAGTAGAATGAATTTCTTCATATCTCCAGTCATGTGTCACGAGCAGTCACTATTCAGGTACCACATACTCTCACTAGGTCTTTTGTGAGAGCATCCCTACAATTTCATTCGAGGGTTAGATTTGGGAATCCAAGTGAGTTTGAGTTCCTCCTTATGCTTGCATGAATGAGATGCATGCATGTTATACTGTGATGGATGCATTTTAGGTCTCCATACTAAGTGTGTCCTATGGTTAATTGTGCAAGTGCGGGTTATGTGACCTAGCATGCCACAAGAGAAGCACATAACACCAGGAAGTGGATTCACTAGCCTATGTGGGTGGTGATGCCTCTTCCTAAAGTTGTGTGATGCATGCTGTGTTGGGGGTTTGCTAGATTGGGCTAATGTGAGCGATGCATTTTATTTTTCTAGTTCTTTGATTTTTTTCTTTAAAAGTGTTGATATGTCAATCCATGAACTTCTATTTTTAACAAATGCTCACTGTGATCTACTTCTAATGCAAGCTTGTCTAGTCTATCAAAAGCTTCTTCTAGTTCAACATGAGTGGTTTCAAGGTTTCATGCATTTTAGTTCGTTCAATATGCTTCTTATTTAATGTATCATACTCATCAAGAAGTAGCATATGATCTCTATCTAAATCAAAATTTTCTTTGACTAAGTTAGCATGCTCAATTTGCAAACTACTAAACTCATTTTTAAGACTAATGCATCTTTTTCAATTTCCTATATGAGTCATGAATTTTTTTAAAAATGAGCAATAAATCTTCATATGAAAGTTGACATACCTCATCTTGATCCTATTGATCAAGATTATCGTTAGCCATTAGACACATATTTGTTACCTCCTCCTCTGCTTCTTCTTCTTACGATTCTGAGGCAGAGTCGACCCAAAAAACTTTTTGTGTCTTTATTTTTCCTTTTTTATACTTGGCTTTATCCTTTCTCTTTTCCTTAGCAGATTGGCTCTTTATGTTGCGCCAATCAGCTCGAAGGTGACCTGGCTTCCTGCACTCAAAATAGATTGTATCAGATGAAACTTTATTAAACTTCAAGCTATTACCTTTATTCCAGATGTTCTGATGATGCCTTTGTTTTCTCTTTAAGAAGTTCTTGAACTGTCGGGTCATCAGCACTATAACATCTTCTTCCTCTCTTGCAGAGCTGTCACTTTCTGAGTTGTTTTCTTTTAATGCCACCGTTCGCTCCTTTTCACCTGCATCACTTTGTCTTTGACTCACTCATTGCTCATATACAATGAGTGACCCAAGGAGATTATCAATAGAATAAACATTAAGGTCTTTAGATTCTGTGATAGCAGTTATCTTAGCATCGTAGGAACTAGGTAAGCATCTTAGAATGTTATCAACTTTCTCAAAATTTAAAATCTCTCTACCTAATGCATGCAAGGATGTCACAATTTGGGTGAACCTAGTGTACATGTCAGATATTATTTCGCTAGGTTTCATACAGAAGACTTCATAATCATGCAATAGAATGTTAAGCCTAGACTGTTTTACTTTAATTGTTCCTTCGTATGTAATACACAGTCTATCCCAAATCTCCTTACCTGTAGCACAGGTAGAAACTCTCATATAATCCTGAGACTTTAATGCATAAAAAAAACAATTTAAACACTTAGCATTCAATTGGGCTAATTCCCTATCCTCATTGCTCCATTCATTAAAAGGGACTTGAGTTTTCACTCCATTTAAAGTTTTAAAAGGTGCAACATATCCATCATTGACTAACATCCACATGCGGTAATCTATAGATAGTAAAAAAGTAGACATTCTAATTTTCCAGAAATCAAACGGTATGTTATCAAAAAGAGGTGGATGGGTTATTGAATAACCCTTCACGATGTTACGATTACCAAAATGCGACATGATCGTTTTTTCAAGGTATTCTAAAACACTATTTTTGAAAACAAGCTCTAATAACAATTGAAATTACTAGATTGACAAGAGGGGGGTGAATTGTGAAAACTTTGTAGCAATAATTAAAAACTTAATCAAGAGTTCTAGTTTTTTTGTGTTTTTCAATTTTTAACATGAAAACTTTAACTACTACGAAGGCAAATAATTGAACACAAACGTGCAACAATAAAATCCTTTTTTTTCTTTCACAATTTTCTCCAAGAAAATATTATGAAAATAAAGTGCAAGAAAAAAAATAAAAATAAAAAGCGATAAGATAAAAGCACAGAGAAATTTTATAGTGGTTCGATCAAACCATGACCTACATCCACTTCTCGGAGTCCTCCGCTATGGGAAATTTACTACAAACAATAGCACTCCTTTTGGCCCCCTCGGCAAGGCGGAGAAGCCCTTACAAGACTCACTTTCACCAACTCGGTGTGGCGGAGTGCCATGCGCTATTTTCACCCTCCTGGCGACGGCAGAGTACCTTCTCATTTTTCTCCCTCCTGGAGAAGGAAGAGTACCTTCAAGGTCACGAATGTAGAAGAGTCTCCCCCTTAGAGAGCCTCCCACAAGTTCTTCCTGGGCCATAGGAGGAGCAAGATGCAGCAAGAACGGAGCAACTGTGTGATCTCCCTCACACCTCTTCTCCCTCACCAAGCTCACCTTCTCCTTCCTCTCTCAAACCCTAAAAACTTCTCAGAAGCTCTCTCCCAAGGATTTCCTCTCTAATCACGTTCCCCTCTTTCTGTCTCTCTCAAAAAGATTACTAATTTGATACATAAAATAGGCTCTAAAATCCCTGAATTATTCAAAGTAGCCGCTACAATCATACAGTATAATTTCACATTTCACAGTACGATAGATCTAAATAAGCTTCATCCTGGTATGAAGGTTTACGAGCAGTTCAAATTTAATCATACAATATGATACCATATCATACGGTACAAGTCCAAACACTTCTGTTCGTACAGGATGAGAGCCAGGACGATACTAAATCATCTATGTACATCGTATAATATAATAAATGTCATACCGTACGATTAAAACAAATCAAGGGATTGATCAGGACGATATTCAGGATGATCCAAAATCATCCTCTGTTCATCGTATGGTACGATATACATCGTACAGTACGATGAGTAAAAAATAAGAGATCGTCCAAGACGATGTCCGGGATGATAAAAAATCATCTATGTTCATCGTTTAGTAAGAACGTGTTCATACCGTACGATTACCAATCAGTGACTAAGCCTTGATTTATTCCAGTAATCATGGGTTAATTTTAAGTAAGTATTTAAAATAAATTGTTCAGTATGAATTTCTTCGTACAATACGAACGGCTGAAAAAACTTAGTTTATTTTGATGGATAGGGTTTTGTATTAGTAACACATCATCCAGTACGATAGGGTTTCTTACAATACGATCTGTTCACATAAATCATTTTATAATATGGATCGTATAGTACGAGATAAAATCATACAGTACGATCAACAGAGAAAGAAAATATACATTTTTACTTTTAAAACCCTCTCCACCTTTGTGTGTGGATGGTTGCTCAAACTTACCTGCAGTTTGTGGCCAGACTTAAGAAAAGAAAAATAAAATAAATAGAAAATTATATTGTTTCAGACTCACACTCCTACTCTACCCAGTCTTGAGTCTTCCTCTTGTCCTGAGTAATTTGTGATCTTCCTGAAATGATAATACTCATAGGCAATAGCAGAAATCAAATGATATTCAATGAATAGATATTTTGACGATATTATTTGTCATCATCAAAAGCTCAAACTAGGGGTCATGGATCCCAACAGAATATTTGAACAATTAGGAGAATTGAAATGGAACTCTTACAAGCCTAGACATAGGATATTTAGTCATATAGGTTTCATGGAGATATAATAACTATAAGAAGGCTATAAACATCTCTTTATATCCCTACGAGCTTGACATAAATCTAGGGATGCTTATGCTCTGATACACAGAAAACATAGAAGAGTCTACTCAAGAAAACTTAGGTAGTTCACAGTCATTAGTAGAAAAACATTTAACATCAGGTATTTTTCTTTTCTACTACAAATTTAACTTGAGATAGAATCCAAAACCCTAATTTTTTATTGGTAGGATAAACATTGTAGCTATAATAGATAATACTAGAAAATTTGTGTTGTAGAAGAGTAATTCCTCATGGGATCGACACTCTTTCATATCACTTTATTACTTGATTGACACATGTACTTATGTATTTAGTGGGTAATTTCATATCAAAGAAAACCTAAACATATTTCAACCCAACGCATTTCATTTAAGCATCTAAGAAATTACACTCGCACCCACACCATCAGGTGAATCTATTGTTTTGTAATAATTAGTTTTCCTTGACACCTTGGATTGGCTTCAAATTTTGTACTAGTCAATCTTAGAGTATGCCTAGCATCAGTAAATTTTCTAATATTAATTTAAATCTCTCTTTGATCTTAGTTGAATTTTGATGTTTTTTAGGTTATGTTTTGACCTAGAAATTCAAAATTCATAAAGACTTAGGTTATAGAATTCATATGGTTTGTGTGCACAGCTTGTTATTTCACCTAGTTTATCTATCTAGTTTGCCCTAATTAAATCTATAAAGGTCTACATTTACACACTTTAGGAAAACTATATAAAATGGTAGAGTGATCTAAATGATCCCAAATTTTTATGGAAATATTCTAAAATCCTTATGGATCTGTCGATTTAATTCTATCTTAATTTGAGTTTGTTTAGGCCATTAATTGTCTCCCTAAAAGTAGCTATTTAAAAGACCTTAAAAAACTAAAAAATAGATAAAAAAATGTAGAAAAATTATAAATATAAAAATTAAATTGAAATTTACTCATAATTAAATGGTTAATGGAAGAAAAATAAAAAATTTCTCTAAAATCTAACTAAATCCATAATTTAAATATTTGAACATTAATAAAATGATTTATTAAATAAATAATTAAATATTGATCATTAGATCCCAAATTTTTAGAGGTTTCATACTAGGTCATCCCTAATATATATTGGAATTTTCTTGACAATTTTAGCTCATTTTTGTCCAATAAATATACTAACCTTAAATCCTTCTAATACACATACCATTAATAAATAAAGGCCTAAATTTCGAGTTCTTGAATAATTCATTAAAATGTTATAAAAAATAATATCCAATTGTATTACACTTTGAACTATAAATAAAAAAAATCATAAATTATTTTGGTATTAAAATGTAATTTAAATACATAAGTCAAACTTAGATCAACCCTAGGTTTAATCCTTAAGGAATTTTATATTTAATAAAATCACTTAAAATCCTCAATAATTTCACAATGACCAAACTTCCCATAATGGTCATTTGGTCAAAAATGACTCATTAACCAAGTTTTATGAAATTTGGATTTCATTTGGTAGCCTAATCATTAAACCCTAAAATCTTTTTTATATAAAAACTTTTATAATAAACTAAATTAAGAAAATTTAGAAATATTTCATTTTAAATCATACAAGTTTGAACTTATTTGCCTTTCAATATTTTAAACAAACCCAAGAACATTAAAAAAATAAAACTTAATCAAAATTTAAATTTTAAATTTGATGAAATTTAAATTTTAAATTTGAAGTCAAACTTTGGTCAAATCTAAGCTTATAGAGGAGATCAATATAAGAAACGTTTAAAATTAATAATAAAACATTCAAAACTTAGTTAAAAAATCAATCTTAAATGAATTTTGTTATTTAATAAATTAAAATTTTCAAAATATAAACATAAATAATATTCTTAAAATACTAATGAAATGTATATAAGTTTATGTAGCATAGCCTTATGTAGTTAATGTATTCCTTTTTTATTTTTATTTTGAGATAAAACATTTATATTCTTCTATGGCTTTGGATTCAATGACTAATAAACTTATTACTCTCAAAGTTTTTTTAACATATTCTTTAGAATAAAAGTAATAACAATTTTAAATATTAAATTACAAACTATTTAATGAATTTGTAATTTATTAACACTTAAACTTGAAATAAAAAACCACTTACCTTGTAAAAAAGTTCAATAGTACAAAATATAACCCTAAATCCTAATAAGAAACATTAAAGCCACACAACTTAGCACACACTTTAGGGGAAAAAAAAAACCTAGCACACACTTTAGTTTTTTTTGTGAAGACAACTAACTATAGTCTTAGGCTAGGACCATTATTTTGATTTGTTTAATTTACTTCCTAAACTTGTATTTATTGTACATGTTATTGATGAGTGATGTTGGTGGATGCATGATGTATTGTGATTGATTCTTGCCTATGATTATCATGTGATGGTTCTATAATGAGAGATTTGATATCCTAGGCTAGGACCATCTTATTTACTTATTACTAATCTAATTTTTGAAGGTGATCATACTTTTGTAGGACTATTAAAAGGGGGCTAGTTATAAATTTAAAATTCATATAATTATTTACAAGTGATTTAGTTCCTCAACCCCCTAAATAAATAAAAGCATAGCTAAGTTTTGTAGATTTATCAAAAGCAAGAAATTGCACTTTATATATGATGTGATGATGTTGAAATATATAAAATTCTTTTATGTGAACCATTAAAGGAGTTTCAAAGTCTTTTTCTTTTTCTTAATTGTAATTTAAAAAAGTGTTAAGTTGTGAAAGTGAAATGAGATTGTTTATCCTAAGTAAAGGGAACCAAAAGCATGAGTCTTCTTCCTTTGAATATGATGTCTTTTTGGAAGCCTTTTAGAAGGATAATCATTGTTAAAGATTTGAAGAATATAAAAAATCTCATTTTGAATATGACTTGCATCAAATATGTGTAGAAATTCAAGATTATTTATGGTGAAGCTTGACCACCATTTCTTTTCCTATAGATGTTGGGCTGTATATATAAGTGTCACGTGACACATGGAGATTATTTTTTTACACTTTAATTAATTTTATTAACTGATATGTTTACTTTTATTGTGTATTTGGATTCTTTATTTTTTTTTTAGGTTTCTTTACTTACAGGTATTTTGCCTGGATGATTGTTTGACTCATAGGATCAATGGAATTTATCTTTTAAATTACACACTTTATCTTTTATTCAGGCATAACATGCATTTTACTTTCCTATTATGTACACAAAATTCAAGCATGCAACTAGCAAGCAAGGGGTAGTCTAAGTGACTAGGTAATGCCTACTTTTTCTATTGGGTGTTAGGAGCCATTATGCTGACTAATTATTCTTAAAAACTAATCCCTTACTTTTATTTCATATAGAATTATATTTGTCCATTTAAAAGATTTAGATGTTAGGGAAAAAATTTCTAGTGCATTCATTAGGCGCATTTGAACCCTTGCATATTCAGTATGAACCCTTATTAAATCTCTATACTATAAGCCCCTTTTTTACTAAATAAATAATAACTTGCATATACTGCATATCATAAAGTCTTAAATTCAAGTTTTTAAAAGCATTAGATGGTTCTATTAGCATTCCACTATAAGCTAGTAGCATCAAGCTTTCTATTGAGTCCTCTTAGGGTTTGAAGATATAAGTTCGATCTCATAAGTCCATGCATTTCTTTAAACTAGGTTTTATTCACTACCTCATAGTGGTTAATCTTAGATCTAGTCTCTAAGGTAGATTTAAAATCATAAGTCCTCATCTTTAGGAATACAATCACACTTTTCTAATAAATTGATTCAATTAAAAATAAAAAAAATTATCATGTCATTAAGGCCCAATCATACAATGTTTTGTATCCTTTTGAGCTTTTAAGAATTATAGTTATTTCTTTGTTTCAGCCTACCACTCCAGAAAGAACTGATGATATTTGACCAAATCATTATTAAAAAATCCTTAATTTTTAAACATTGCCTAAAACTTTATAAATCCAAAATTATTTAGTAATCAATTTGATTAGGAGTATTCTTAGGAGTTTATATTGGTATGTAATTAATCATACATGATTTATTTTATGGGAACCATATAACTATAATTTAAAAGAAAATCATATTTTAGTTTGCTTAGATAGAGGAAAATTCTCTAGGAATGTAGATAATTTTTAAAAAACTCTTTTTTCTTTATGAATTCACAGTAGAATGTCATTTCTATCATTCAAGATGATATATTTTTTCTATTCTATTTTTGAATATAAAATGAAGAACATTATTTTTATTTTTGAATTGATAGTAGAATACTATCATTATCTTTCAAAATGGTACGTTATTCTTTATGTGGTATTTGATTATAGAAATTTAAAATTTAAATTGGGTGGTATTTATTTTCCCACACCTGATTGATAGAAAATGATCAGGCAGTTACTTAGCAACAATGGGTTGGTAATAGGAAGATATTTGGAGGAGATAATTCTAGTATTGGTAATGCATGAAAGAGGAGCAGAGTCAGACCTAGAGATTCTAGAAGTGGTATATCTGTATATATATCCATGGGTATAGTGTAGTGGGTTATATGAGTCATCTCAGTGAAGTATCTATTTGTTATACTTGTAGTAGGAGACATCCAAGTCAATATTTTTGGCTGGATGGGCAGTATTTTCTATGTTACTAGACATGGCATAGAGTTGTTGATTGTCTGTAAGCTTGACCTGATAGGCATGCATACAAGATGAGAATTGAGAGTTCTCAACAAGTAGGGTGACAAAGAGTAGTTCCATCCAACATATTTTTTGAGGGAACCTTTAATAGGGGCAATGGTTAATCTATAGGGATACAAATTTTTGGAGGCCAGAGGGAGTCTAGAGGTTTTACTATTTCTACCCCGTGTAGGCTTGAGTGTATAGTCTGAATCAACATAAGTTTAGGGAAGGATTTACATGGTTATTTGTATGGCTAATATTTCTACTATGCCATGTCAGATTTTATTTGATTATGAAATTAGCCATTCTTTTATTTATGAGAAGTATTTTACTATATAACTTTTATCTTTTATATAAGTTCCTTCAATTTTTTTATTATTCTATCTAATAGTAACTCTATAGTAATTAGTTATTTCTGCTTATGTGAGATAGATATTTCTATTAGAAAGTGGAACTCTAGTTTGATAATAATACCTCTATCTAAATTTGATGTCATTTTGGATATGAACTAGTTGAGTCAATATAAATCTCAAATTGATTATCTAAAGAAGGAGGTGGCTTCTTTTCTAGAGAATGAAATATATTATTTTTTGAAATTAGAGAGGTATTTTCTTGTTTGATATATGCTATGTAAGAAGATAAGTTGATAAGAAAAGGAAATATGGTACTTCTAATTTATGTAAGGAATCAAAAGATGATTCTTAAAAGTATTGTTGAAGTTTTTGTTGTCAAGGAGTTTTCTAATATATTCCCTTAGGAGTGGGTGAGTATGGCAATAGATAGGGAGATAAAATTTTATAGTGATATTTTGTATGGTATATATTCTAATGCTAAGGCTCCATATAGGATGATATTGAAGGAACTTTAGGAGTTAAAGGTGCAACTACAATAATTGATTGATCAAGGATTTATGAGATTGAGTGTGCCCTTGTGTGGTGGACCTATCCTATTTGTTAAGAAGAAATATGGAACATTGAGGATGTGTGTAAATTATATGGAATTAAATAAGAAATTAAAGAAAAATACCCTCTGCCTAAAATTGATTGTCTATTTGATCAATTAGTAGGTGCTTTTGTTTTCTCCATGATTGATCAGAGATCTAGCTATCACTAGTTGAAAGTGAAGGAGGATATAACAAAAATTTTATTCAGTATCAGGTATGAACATTAATTTTTTAGTCTTACCTTTTGGGGTAACTAGTGGACCTACATTATTTATGGATTTTATGAACAAAAATATTTAAAAACTTTTCAGATTAGTTTGTCGTTAAGTTTATTGATTATATTTTTGTGTATTCTAAATATGAAGAAGATCATGTTATTTAGAGACTCTTAGGTTGCACAAATTATGTGCAAAAATCTCTTATAGTTAATTTTGGTTAAAAAGAATTTCTTTTTTGGGTCATATGATGAATAGTGAAAGAATTTCTATAGATCCACAGAAAGTGTAAGCAGTTGCTAGCTAGTTGAGGCTTACTACCATATCTAAGGTACATAGAATTTTGGGAATGATTGGGTATTATATAAAGCGCCTTAAAGGTTTTTCTTATATTATAATTAATTTAACTAACTAATATAGAAGGAAATTCCTTTTGAGTAGGCAATAAATTATGGGAACGACTTCTAAAAGTTTAAGGATTATCTGATATTAGGTTCAATTTTGACCATCCTATCTAGTCTAGAAGGATATTAGGTGTTTAGTGATGCTTCACTAAAAGATTTGTGATGTATTCTGATGTAACACGAGAAAGTTATAGTTTACACCTCCATACAACTAAATCAATATGATAAGAATTATGCAAAGTTAGATGCCATGGTATTTAAATCTTAAGACACTATTTATATGGAGTCATATGTAAGATTTTCAATAATTAATAGAGTTTAAAGTATATTTTTTCTAGAAGGAATTAAACTTAAAATAATGAAGGTTGATTGAATTGATAAAGGATTTGGATTTGAGTATTTAGTGTTAGACTAGTAAAGTCCAATTTGTAGCATAAGTTTTGAGTATGAAGTCTCTTGGGATAAAAAATTTTTTACTCACTTTTGATGAATTTCTAATCCATGATGTTGAAAAGGTAGGAATTAGAAGTGATAAAGTCTACTATTCTTAACACTTGTAGCATAAAAGCTTTAAGTTTAATTTCATTACATTTATGAAAACTATTTAAGAGAGTGTTATGATGGAAGGTCAAAAAAATTATTATTTTTAATAAAAAATACTAAATTCCATTTTATCAAAACCCTCACCTAAGCCCTTCCTCTCCCCATTTTATTGCATGGTTGAGTGAAAGAAGAGAGAGGAAATGAGACAAAAGAAGAGAGACAAAGAAGAAAGAGAAAGTGGGTTTTGGGTTTATATTTTCCATCGCTTCAGTATAAAACATGTTTTGATCATGGTAGGTAACCTTAACCCTATCTATATTTTTATGCTTTTGAGTTTTTTACTTTCTTCTCCCTCTTAAATTTGATGAAAATGCAATATCTCTAATTTTAATAAACTTCCATCATATAACTTTAGACATGTATAAATATTGTTACCTTGGTTATTTTGGCTAGTTTATATTGAAATTTATGTGGTTAGTTTTGCATAGATGTTATTTTATTTGAAATGGGTAGAGTAATAATGGGTACAAAATGATCAAGTTAATACACTACTTTTAGACATAAACTACATACTATACATTAATTTATTATTTATGTAATATATTATACATTTTGGCATAATACATACATACTTATGATCACACTAGATAAAACTTCATAATGTAATCATTGCATATGATGTGTATATGATGATTTCTATAATGATTTAAATGATATGAAATGTGTGTAAGAGAAAGAAAACCAGGATGAAAATTATTGATTGATTCATGTTAATTGGAGACAACTTATCTTATATAGGAGGTTGGGATGATGAGCTTTCCATTAAATAAGATTTTTGGTGTAATCTTAAGTGACATGAAAAGGAAAGCATAAGGAGATTGATTAATATGCCATGATATGCTGACAAGAAGGAATTGATGACTTCATACATTAAAAATCACTTGACTTATGATATGTGATATGAGACTGATATGATTGAGACTAATTCTTATTTGGTATAAAGGGACTATAGGACTTGGTGTTGGAAAAACAAGATTTTTGGTGTAATCCAGATGTAACTAGATGTCCTGCCTTATTTATATATGTAAAAGACACGAGCATATATAATATAGCATTCATATGATATAGGATGAAACTGATACATATATATATATGACAAGTTTGAGAAGAGTAATAATATTAATAAAAAGACATGACATATATGAAGCACATGGCATACATGATACATTACATTCAATAAATATAAAAAAATGATGAATATATTATGGTGGCTAGGAATAACAAAAGAATTATTATGGTGGCTAGGAATAACAAACGAATTAACTAATTGTATGTTTAAGTGTGATGCTTGAAGGTAGGACATTATTGACCTAGTGGTCTATTTTAGCCGTTGCCCATTCCTAAGTAGCTATGGGTTTTCCACAGTCTATGTAAGGGAGTAATGCTATTTAGATTGTAATAGATTATATGATGAAGTCTACTCTTTTTCTTTTGACATGACAAGCGGACACTATAGTTAAGTTGGCACAAATATATGTGCATATACACATATTCATAATAGAATTGCTATGTTATAACTTGGCATGGGTATAAGAATGATAGAACACACTAATCCTCTATATGTTCATCGATAATTAATTATAAGTAATATTACTTATATGAAATAATATTGTTCATATTGACTACTAATTGATCATAATGATAGGTGATTAGATTGACATGGATTGAATGATTGCATACATATTATTTCTATTGCTTTGCATTGATTACAATGGTGAGTTTGATAACCTATTGTGTTGTTTGCTTATTCTATGGTTTTTATATGTTTTTTAGGAAGGGGTCAAGTTCCAGTGGAGTGAGATTTGTATGATTTTATAACTTTAGGTTTATATTTTTGTACCTTTTTTTTTCATTCTTTTATAATTAGGAGCATAAAAAGATAAATTAATGTATTTGTTGAACTCCTGGCTATTATCAATTAATTTTTTAGGAATGATGAATATATTAAAATGCGTTGATGTATATAGTTACTTTCACTAATTTTGTTGAATTAATGAAAATTAATGGCTATGATAAAATAATTAATAGATTAAATAAATAATTCTTTTGGGGCATCATAAGTAGGCTTACTCGGATAATTGTGCAACATAATCTGAAGGAAATAATTTTGGAAGCTTAAAAGTCCGATGAGGAATATTTCAAGTTGGTTAATGAAATTCAATCCAGTAATACGTGTGAATTAAGAATGAATGACTATTGTGTGATTTTTTGTAAGAATATATTATGGGTTCCTAGTAATATTACTATGAAGAATGATATTCTACATGAGGCATATTACTATAGATATAATATTCACCCTGAGAGTAATAAAATGTATAAAGATTTGAAGCAATTATTATGGTGGCTAGGAATAACGAAGGAATTAACTAATTGTATGTTTAAGTGTGTTGCTTGAGGGTAGGACATTATTGACCTAGTGGTCTATTTTAGTTGTTGCCCATTCCTAAGTAGCTATGGGTTTTCCACAATCTATGTAAGGGAGTAATGCTATCTAGATTGTAATAGATTATCTGATGAACTCTACTCTTTTCCTTTTGACCTGACAAGCGGACAATATAGTTAAGTTGGCACAAATATATGTGCATGAGATTGTTAGACTATTTGGGCTATCCAATATAATCATTTATAATTGGGAAGATAAGTTTTCTTCCAAAATATGGAAAATGTTTAAGAGAATTTGGGGACCAAATTGTATTTATTATGAATTTTTATTTGTAGATAGATATTCAATCTAAAAAAATAATTTGGGTGCTAGAGACATTCTAAGACTCTATATTTTGGATTTTTGTGATCACTGGGAATATCATATTCCTCTAATTGAGTTCACATATAATAGGGGTTTCCAATCCAATATCAGTATAGCCTAAATGAAGCTTTTTATGGTTGAAAGTGCATGACACCTCAAGTTTATAGGAACTAATTCAGAGCTATATAGTTATGTTAGAGGTTTTTGTTAGTCAAGACAATTTCTATTATGTCCTATTTTATATATGCCATTACCATTTGTATTTAATTATTTTTATGGAAAATGCCTCTGAGATGAAAAAAAAAAGTTTTCAACAAAGAGTATTTGTCTATTTAATGGAAAAATTAGAGATTCTGAAGGCTATAAATTATTTGAAAATTTTGTAATTTTCTCCAATTTAATCCTGGAGATTTCATAATGTCACCATCTTACATAGTATGACCTATTCTAAATATGGGTTATATCAGGTCGGTTTTTGACTAGAAGTGGAACAAAATTGCCTTTGATGAGATTGTGAAAACTAGAAATTTAGGTGGCCTTGTATAACTGTAAAGTTAAAGGCATTTAGTGGAGGTCGCTAGAGTGGGTCAAAAGCAAGGGTCAATAGTTTTTTGGAGTTTGTTGCACTAGAAATGTTACCTTACATGCATATGTGAATGTCAAAAAGTATGAAATCTGGTGAAAAAACATGAGTGTGATGAGATTCAAATGATAACAAGGATAAGTTCACACAAACTTTAAATTGAGTGAAAAAGGACATTGTTGATGATGCGTGATCAAGAATTTTGAGCTGATGAGTGAAGATCTAATAGTAAGGATTAAGGGACACTAGAGTGCATAGAAGATTTAGGAAGATTAGGAGTGCAAGAGTTGAATGGAAGACGAATGAAATAGCCAACAACTAAATTGAGGGTGCTTAAAAGATGAGAATTTTATAAGTGGAAAAGTTGGTGTCCTTGTTTATGCACTAGGAAGGTTGCATGGAAGTTGATTAAGTGGAGTTTCAAATTAGTAAGCTTCAATAGTTGCAAGAATAAGAATGCCAAGATGATAGTGAGACAGTTCAATAAAGTGGAAAGATCCTAAATATAGGAAAACCAATGATGAGTCATCGCCTAAGGACTTGGAAGCTTAAAGATAATGATTGAGAGAGCTGACCAACTCAAAATTGGTGGTATGAAATATGATAAAAAAAGGCACTAAACGAAAGTGATTAATGGTAGCTCTAAGGATTTTAATAATGTGCTGGCTGTTGTCGATAAGGATCCTGATGTTGCTGCTACTTTGTTATCTCTGAATGCGCTACCCTTTGTCCCCCCTTCTGTGAAGTTGAGTTCTCTGGTGCCTAATGATCCTGCGGTTTCGAACTCTCTCCCTCCTGGCTCTGTGTCGGGTAACGTTGAGTGTGATATTAATGATAATGTGGTGGTGATTGAGGGTTCTCCCTCTATTTTTTTGGGTGAGCTTGGTGCTGTTTCTGGGGGAAATTTTGTTCCTGGAAATACAGGTGTGGTTGAGCTGGATAAAGTGGTCAATTCGTCGCCTGTGGTGGGTGAAGTATTGGTGTGCTCGCCTGTGAATGAGTGCCATGGAATTTTGCCTGGTGAAGCTCCGGTTTCACCTGCTGATAATGTGGTTATAAATGCTGATTCATTGCAGGTGGACAATTTGAATGGACTTGCGATTAGTGCTAATAATTTGGTGGACGTCCCTGTAAACGTGGTTGATACTATCAATATGGTCAATATTTTAGGTGTCAGACCTGGGTTAGATGTTCGGAATCATGTAGATTGGCTACATGTTTCTTCTGAAGCTGAGTCTGAATCCGAATTTTCGGAATGTGATGTGGCTTCTCCTGATTTTTATGATGGTTCAGACCCAGGGAACGATTTTGCTTTGGTTTGGGGTAGGCCGGTACTCTCGGTTGCCTCCCGTGGTCGTTCTCGTGGGAGGGGCCGTCGAAGGAGATAATTGGACTCAATGTTTTTGGTGTTATGCTCTTTTTTTCTGATAACTGAATTGTTCTATTGCCTGTTGGTTGCTGGTTTGGATCCGGACTATGATGTGGCTGGGGCTCGTGTCCTCGTGGCCTTGTGGTGGCAACCTTTCACTACTGAACGGCCCGTTCAAGGCCTCAGAGATGCTGGGAGCCTAGGCTGAGTACTGAGTCCTTTTTCTCATTGTATCCTCCCTTTTTTTGTTTCTTTTGTCTTTGGTTCTTCACTTGTAATCGTTTCTGTTGTTTGATTAATAAAATTCCTTGTTCTATTAAAAAAAAAAAAAACTACCTTGAGGAGTTCTACTTTATCTTTTGAGGCTTAATTACTAATCATTGCGTATACATGGCTGAATGTTTTTAGCTTGTGCGATGACATCAGCTTAACCATGTGATATGCATTATGATTTTAATGAGTTCACATGTATTCATTAATTGATCTAATCAGATCTGATTGACACATGAGATCGACCTCTCTTAGCCGATCTGACTGACTCAAGCTCAGCACAACCAAATTAATGTAAGCACCTGCATCTGATATATTCTTCCCTGCTATAAAAAATTCTGATACTAGATGCCAAAATTATCACAATGCAATCAATGAAGATCCCAATGACATCTCCATGTATTCCTTCAGACTTTCCTGCTTCTCCATTATAAGAAAGGGAAGATCTGTCCTTGGTTCAAGGCCAGCGCAGATCAAAACAAATTAATAATAATGGAAATAATAATAGAGAAGGCAATTAAAAAAGAATACACGGGTTAACATTATTAATGTCAAACTTATGAATTGGACGGTTTTGATGCGTTGGAAAGGGCACCTAATTAATAAGATCTAATATTCAGATTCAGTCACATGCTCCCGATTTACAGGCATCTTACAACAGTCCAAAAGCAATTTCCAATAAAATTTTTTCTTCAATTGAAAAGTTTAGGTTCGGATTGATCTTCTTAATAACAAATCGGTTTAATTTGGATATGAATATAACTTTTTTTGATCTGTTGATTTGGAGCTTTGATTATCAATTAAGATGTCTTAGATTCAAGTATCACATATCTGATGTGTGTTTAATTTTTTCTTAATTGGACCTTAATTTCCGATTTGTTTAATTGACGAGTTGAATGTGGGTTACTCGTGAACCTGGATTTCACCCAAAAATGACATGTTTAATTTTTTTTGCTTTTGGGTATGTTCTTTCTATTTTTGACCGATTAATTTAAATTCTATAGATGACATGCTAAACAAATTATTTTTTTTTAAATAAAAATGGGTTATCATGTTGGTTAGAGTCATTCAGATTACCAGCGAGTTAGGTTTGAGTTCACGTTTTTGACCCATATATCAAATGAGGTGTCAGCTGGATTCAGATTGTGTCAATTTTAGGTATGACCCAAATCTAACCCGTTAACTCATTTTACTCACTTATTTGCACATATAAAACTGCTTAAAAATAATGGAAAATAATTTTATTTAGCTCTAAAATAAATTAGTTATATAAAATATACATTATATTTAATTAAATATCTTCACAATATACAGCATAATAAATATTTATTTTGATTTTGAGTTCGAAGGAGTTAACACGATAGCACTTCAACTCACATGATATAGAATAGAAACAAGAATTAATTAATAGTTTATTTGTTAGGTAAGATTGTGAATGATACTGTTTGCATAAAATTATATGTTTAGCAATGCTTGGTAGTTGTAATCAATTTGATTTTGAAGTGGCTTAATCATTAGCGTACTAAATTTCTTCCTAGTCTTCATTTGTGATAGTTTTCTTACTGATTTGTAAAATAAATTTTTAGAAAAATATTTTTTAAAAAAACAACAAAAACATCATGATCAAAAGTTGTCCCAAACGAGAGAAATTTACATGCGGTCACCAGATCGTTCAAAGGCAAATCAGGATACATCACGTTACCCAGTTCACAGCGGTACACAGCAAAATGATTACGTGATAATTTCTTCGCAAAGGAAGCCTCAATCAAAAGTACATAGCTCACCTTGGCCTAGGGGTGTCAATATTTGACACGACATAAAAACCCGACTCGAATCCGACCCGAAAATTTCGGGTTTGACCCGACCTGCTTGCAAAACGGGACGGGTTCAGGTTCCATAAATTGACCTGTTTGAAAAATGGGGTCCTTCAGGCCAAACAAACATGTATATGTAACTCCTACCATGTAATGCAATCTATATGATGTACATTTGCTACATCAATCCAAGGCCTTCTCCCAAGGAAGGGCCTCATTTGTAATCGACTGCAAATACTAGTGGATTCATTCAAACTGGGCCAGGCCTCGTGGTTTTTCCCCCTTTTTAGGGGTTTTCCACGTAAAAACTTTGGTGTCTCTTATGAATGCTACACCCTCTCACTTTTCTGTTTGTGTGTTGGATCTTCATACAATGCTAAGACGTTAAACTAAATATTTCTCTACCGTCGCGAATACTCCAGGACGCAACAATCATATAGATCATGTAATTTTTTTAGATTAACACAACCAGTTTAGCCTGAATCGAACTTATTTAACCCAAAATCAAATACTAATTAAGTCAATTTCAAGTTTTCAGGTTAACCTAAATCCGACCTGAAAATTTATCGTGTTGACCTGAATCTAAATTTCTTGAGTTGGATTCCGATCAAATAGTTTATTGATATCCATACTCAACTGATTAGATTAAGAAATTATATATATAAATAATCAATTAATTGTATTTAGTTTTGACTAATCCTATGCCATTATACAACTTCAGAGGTCTTTGTGTTCCCATTTGGGTGATCAGTATAATATATAAAATCCGGATGAGTTTTATATTTTTTTTTTTCATGAAAATAAAAAAGTGAAAATAGCCCTTTATTAGTTAATTGAAAGTTGCAAGCCTCACAAGCAAGAGAAATATTTAAGTTTGATGAGAGAATCAACTCAGCACTTGTGATATAAAAATTCAATTTCCATTTGGAAGATTTACATTCGTGTCATATAATTTTTATATATTTATATTTCTATCACCTAAATTATAATATTTATTTATATAACCCTCAAATTTTTAAATAATATAAATATAGTTTAATATTAATTTTTCTAAAATGAAAAAGACCTAATAGGTGCGTTCGTTTAATGCATTTGTTTTAGTCAGAAAGAGCTTCTTTGTTTTTAATGAGCTTACATCATTTCCTCTTCATAATTTTTTAATTTTTTTATAAAGATATTTCAAAATTGTTTTGAAGTTGGAAAAGATAAAGGCTTCAACTTTCTTATTGATTCTTAAAGCAATTTTTTAGTACAAAAATAAAAAATTTTCTACCAAAAACTTGCTTTATGAAGGAGTAAGAAAACCGTCTCAAACGAAGCCAAAATCTATACTCATTATAATCTGATAAAAGACATAGGGTCTGTTTATGACAGTTTTCTAACTTCTATAATTTTCAGAAAGCAAATATATTTTTGGTTTAGCAACTGCTTTTTATTCATATTCAAGAAATTTCTGTCTTGAGAAGCGCCTTTTTTCAACAGCTTTTAAGAAAATTGTTTTCCTCATAATTGTTTTTTTACTCATTATAATCTGATAAAAGACATAGGGTCTGTTTATGACAGTTTTCTAACTTCTATAATTTTCAGAAAGCAAATATATTTTTGGTTTAGCAACTGCTTTTTATTCATATTCAAGAAATTTCTATCTTGAGAAGTGCCTTTTTTCAACAGCTTTTAAGAAAATTGTTTTCCTCATAATTGTTTTTTTTTTATGAGAGCATTTAGGTCAATTAAGATAAATTCACACACATATCTCATACATAAAATTCGAACCCAAGACCTCTTAGTTAGGGAGAATTATTACGTCCAGTCGCCGGATGTCCGGACACCCAATCCAGACACACCACGTCACCCGGATACACTGGGCCCCGATGTATCTGGGTGACGTGGCGGGACTGGATTGGTGTCCAGACAAATCTAGACACCAGACGTAATAATTTTCCCTTAGTTTGTAGTCACAGCTCTCAACCAACAGATCAAAATGATCGGCTTATTTTACCCCTAATAACTTTATAAAGTTTTTTTATAAAAAATTATAGTAATTCAAAATAAACTCTTAGAGGAATAGGAATACAGAGAGAGAGAGAAAGAGAAGGGGAGATCGAGTGGACATCCCTATTCCACATTATGTTTAATTTTATTCTATGAAAGTCTGTTGATATACACGACAATCTGTGGTGTACAATTGCCTATCGAATATTTATTCTGATAGAGTTTTAATGTGAAATAATGGGGAGCTTTTAAAAATTCAATGCTGGTACTGACAAGTTGGTGTCGGCATAATTAATACAAAAAGATAACTTGCTGATTTGTACATAGTACTTTGCTTGTGACTTCTCTTTGTATGGAGAAGTCTAATAGATAATAAACTTGAATTGGAAGCCAAGCAAATCTTCTTGGAATATTTTGGATTGATTTTTTTATGGGCTGTATGGATTGAGAACATTAAAGTTCTTCTGTGAAGAAAGTAGTTTGAATTGATGTTAGGTTGGCAGTTCAATGCAAATTTATGCCAGAATCAATGTAACAAATTTAAATTTAGATTTTATGTGTTAGGATATTTCTCAAACTCGATTTAAAAACTCACAAGAAGAGCATGAGTAAATAAAAATTTACTATCCTGAATTTTTTACGGATCTCTAGATTTGCTTTTCCTTAGAAACTAAATGGCCCCGACCAAAGGTTTCTTTATAAATATCAGTTTCGGGTCAGATAGATATTTGCTTTAGCTTACCAATTGAGTGCCTTACTCAACTTTGGTGAGATTGAACATCTTCTCTTGACATTCAAGATTCCAGGAAGGATATTTATAAGAAGGCGTGAGTAACCTTTGGCATGAAGGCTGTGAATAAGGCGGAGGCTATGCCGAGTAGGCCTGTTGTTGAAGACAAGGGTGAGTGTTTGTTGACTTGGCCGATCAAACTACAAGGTATCTACTGAAGAGAATGCGAGTTGAGATGGGAGACTAATTGTCATCGAGAATGATCATTCACCTAGTCTGGCTATGAGGACAGAGGAGACGACTGTTCATGTGGTATCGACAACAGGAGGCATAAAGGATGAAGGAAAAGGCCCTCACAATGATGAAAATTATCCTTTTCTTTTAAAAGTGCTAAAGGGAGCATAAGTGGGGTCCTACCAAAAAAGGTGAGTTTGTAGGAGCGAGAGGCATTTTTTCTAGAAACTGATGTAATTGTTAAAAGAGTTGAAGGAGCTGTTGAGGAGAGAGATGTTGATAAGGTGCCTAGAAAATTGATGACTTCTCTCGCCTATATCTTGTTTACTAAACTTGTCTTCCTTTTGGAACGAATTTTGTTAGAAAAAAATGGAAAAGTTAAAGGCTCTAAAGTCAGTGGCCAAGTTCAAGAGTACAAGCGAGCTCAGTATTCTTGAGGGGAGCATTGTGACAATATATGGCGCCAAATTCGAGAGGCAATGGTTTCTCTAAACACTTGGGAGACGACCATGTGGGACTACTTGAGCTTGATAGAAGCTGAATTACAATCATTACTTAATCAGGCATAATACATGGGCATTTTTAGGGTGCTCAGTATATTGTGGAGTACCTGAATTGGAGTCTGAAAACAAGTATGGTGAATGATCCTGCATTAGAGCATGCTCGACGTTGTCCCCGCATGGCTTGATTTGCCTCTTTTCTTCTTTTTTATGATTTATTTATATTCGTAAGTTTGGACATATTGATTCCCAATTGGATAAAGTGTCTGATTTCTTAGGGGGGGGGGTTGGGTGGCGGTCTCCCTTAGGGATCATTTGGAACTGTTATCTTGCTGACTATAGAGGCAACATGCATGATGGGATCTTATGGATGACTAGTAGATTCTACTCAATGTAAGCTTGAATGCAACTTATGAAGCTTTAAAATATGTTCATATTTTATTTGATATGAAATTAATGTTTTCCACTAATTACACAATTATACATATCAAATCAAGTAATAAAGTGATAAAATAGAGTGTCAAACACACAAGAAAGTATTTTTCTTAGTTCCAACTTAACTACTACTGCTACTACAAATGCACGACTTATCCTACTTAAGATAAAAAGTTTTTTTGAGTTTTTTATCATTGAAAGAAAATGACTTGCAAAACAAAGTATTTTTTACTAATGAATGTATAAAACATAGCTTTCGTAATAAGACTCTAAAATGTATATGTGAATCAGAGTATATGCATTCCTAGATCTCTATCGAGCTTGTAGCAGTAAGATTAATAGTTTGTGCCATTACTAAAGTTTTTTTATCTCTATAGAACCTACAATATTCAAATATCATATGTCTAGGCATGTCAATATTCCATTTCAATACTCTTAATTATTCAAGCATATCTCCGTAGAGGTTATACATCACACTAAATTTTAACTATATATTTTACCATTATATGCATTAAAAGAAGAATATGAGATATTGAAAATAACAATACTTTCATTAAAGCACACGTGTCTATATCGGTACATACCATGCTTACTATATCCTTAGCCCAAAACTAGAGAATTAGTTAGACATGGAAGAAATAACTAGAAAAAACATTATCATTTTATTTATTGGAAGAAAGATTCAAAAGAAGTAATAAGAAAATTATCACTATGAAGAATCAAATGATCTTTTCCACTCTCCATATTCCAACAATCACAGATTTTCTTACACAGATAGTTTGAGATCTCCATAAATAAAAGTATATTGTACTTTCCTACTCTCCCTTAGACTTTATTCTAAGTGAGGCACTAATGAAACACACTTATAATAATTGGATTTTCACTCAAATGATAGAAATCCCTCACAAAAAAAAATTTAAAAAAAAAAACTAAAAAGCTATTTATAATAAATATAAGAATGGGCTCTAGCATTATGGTGCTCAATGATGTGGCATGGCGGCGTTGAAAAATGAACTAGCAACTCAACACTATAAAATTTGCTCCACCACAACGTTGGCTAATGTGGCATAGGTGCTAGTTAACATGACACGTCTTCTCATAAAGTCAACATGGCTCATCGTATTGATAACTGCTCCACCATGGCACACAAGAAATGTGAACACTGCGATGCTCGAATGAAGAATCTAGCTTTGAGTCATTAAAAGGTACAATGTTGTGACATTCATTTTCTTGAGACAACTGGTATTGCAATGATAAATTTTGGCACAAAGGCACTGTGTTACGCTGCAGCACTAACTATGGGCCCATTACAACACTAGCGCTTTAATATTAGAAATTGGCACCTTGGACTGATTGAACTTGGCACTTCGATGTGATATACTTGGGTGCTACGATGCTACTCAACACATATAATTTTTATCAATTTTTGAACATTTCCTATTCAAACACAACTAAAAAAAACATCTTAACTAAAATTTAACATAATAAATAATACACAATTTACACTTAACAATGAGCTTCCTTTTGCAGAGCTTGTCGCGAAGGTGGGGGCATTTTATTATAGGCAATTGCTGGATGCCTATAGTTGCCTATAATGTCAGGGAACTAAAGAAAGTATTTTAATGTTCTTAGTAATTGGTGAACTGACTGACCTAATGGTTTCAGTTGGTAGTGTAGGGCTAAGTTTTATTTAGGGAAATTGGGTAAGCTTATTTGATGCATTTTCATGGGCTCAATAGGCTTAGTTTGGTTAGTTGTATTATTTTTATTTAAGTTAGTTTTGTATTAATTATTTTACTTATTGAGGTTACACTTCTTATGAAAGTTAGGTTAGGGTCTTAAGAGATCTTGGGTTGATTTTAGTAGTTTTCAATTAAGGGTTGGTAGTTAAATTAAATGGATCTAGGTTAGGTCATTTGAAGGTATTTTAGAGTCTACGAGTCAAAGTATGGTCAACAAGGGTGGGTTGATCATGATATTGGGTGAGCCAAATTGACCTTACGATGAACTTAGATCATTTTAAACACAAATTTAAATTAAATAACTTTAGTTTGACATAGATTGACTCGTGGGTAAGATAGGGATATTTTGGACATTTTGGGTAAACCATGATTAATAGAGGTTGACTATGGGTGTAAAGCGAATCAAGTTTTCTCTTGAGGGATATTAGGTCCACTTAACTTAGGTCTAAGGTCAAATGACTATGTTTAACCTTAGATTTTCCTAGGGGAAAGGTCTAAGTATATTCTTGGTAATTTGGGCCAACAAGGGTTAACCTTTATCAAATGGGTTAACTAAGGGTCAACCTTTACTGTAAATGGTCTAATATTTAGCTTGGATTAGTTAGAGTCAAAGACTAGTACTTTTGTTATGATGTAGGCCATTAAGCCATTTTTTGGATCTTTTTTAGTTAACTTAGGTTAAACTAGGTTAGACCTAAAATGGTGAGTTTAAGGAAGTTTGTTTGGACACCCCCTTTAATCAAACTAGAATTAGCATATACTAGGAGTTCTATGGTCTTGCAGGGAGATTCACCTAAGGTTTTGGGTTTCTTAGGGTTAGTCAAGCCTAAATCAATAGGAGTCCAACTATGACAGACTTATGAAGAAAGGTTTACTTTAAGAAGGAAGAGCTAATCACCAAGAATAAATTCCTAAGAAGGAATATCATTATAATTAAAAAATGAGGTTTACTTACTTCTTTCATCACAAGTGGGTAAGGAAGGACACCACAATCACTATTGAATTTAAAATGATTTATGATGGCACGAACCCATAGATGTTGAAGATCTATATGAGCTATAAATTAAGGGGAAGTCACATGTTGAGTTTGAAGTAATCACATGAGAAGAAAAGCTAATCATCATAGAACATGTTAATGTATTTGTCCTTAGTGAGGACCTGGACTACAATATTGGCATCCTCATAAACGTACCCAAAAAATATCATATCAATGAAAATCTTAGTCACCATTAAGATTTGATAATATTAAAAATTGATGAAGGCCTTATGAAACCTCCTTCACGTAATCATGCTGTGTAGGAAAATCATGCCAATCAAGGGAGAAAAGAACTATAAAAGTGAAATCCATAGAAGAAATAAAGAAAAGTGAGGGGTATTTATAGTAAAATTAGAGTCTTAAATTCCAAGGCTTAAGTGATGTCCATCATTAATGATCAAAATATCACCTCTCACTCTTATCATCATAAAAAGATTAACTCAATTTCATCTCACTCACTAAATGAAGAATAATTCTCAAATAAATAATAAAGAGTTGCCCTTAACTAATAATCAAAGAGTCGCCCTCAATAGAAATAGAAAGGTTGATATTAAGTAATGAGATAAAGTGACAAAGATTTTTCATAACTAAAAATCAAAGGGTCATCAGATGACATGAAAGTAAAGTAAAGTAAGTAATAAAAATAAAAAGTCACAATCACAAATTAAGAGTGTGTAACACATTAAATTTTTTTGTTAACATACATAACATTTTAAAATTTTTTATTTCATAAAGGTTAGTTTTTATCACATACACATAAGGAATTACTTGCACATGGGATCTAAGAAAATATAAAGAGACACTATGTCTTTCTCTGGAAAGATGGGTAGGATGAAGTTGCTACTTGCTAAAAACCTACCTAATTATTATAACTCTAGAAGCTTACATGACATTTAAAATATTTTTTCCCACTATGTTAGGACTATTAAACTTTAATATATTTTAAGTGCATTTTATATTAACACTTTTAAAGAAGTCAGCTCATGAGTTATCAATCAAGTAGGGTTGACTCTAATTTGGTTCATTAATTTATTGAGATTAAGTCATGGTTATTTATTGAGTTAATCTTGAGCTACTCACAAGGCTTGATTTAGTTATGCCCTTACCTTAATTATTAGATGGGGTGAAGGATTAAGTAGAAAATTTTTTTTACCTAATGGTGTAAGGGGGACCTCAAGTAGCCAATCATGGAGATTTATGGTCCTTATCTGCTAGCTAATTATACACTTTATTAAGGTCATAACCTCAAACATACTTTACAAGTGGCTTATATAATTATTTGAAGTCAGATGGATCCTAGGATTACTAAATATCAATGATATATGGGAACTAGACTTAACTAGGTAAATTTTTTGAAAAAGAATCTTTCTTATCTCCTCCAGCTCTTATGATTGTTTGACTTCTTCTAGCATACGGTTATGGCCACCATCAAAGAGTGAGTCAACACCATATTGGGAGTAAAAACTATTATCTCTTAATCAATAATCACCATAATTATTATATTGATTATTATTTCTCATAACGTATACTACATATATTGCTTTTGTTATTTGTGTGTACTTATATTTCAGGGAAATCTTACTCCAGACTATTAATGACTTCAAGATAGATTAGATTAGGGTTTATTATAATTGGAGTATTTACTTTTTTATACTTTTATTGAGAATAAGAGAGTGTGATTATAATTGGGTAACCGTACACAAACATACTGGGGGAGTATAAAAATTTGTAATTTTTTAAACTAATCATACTATACGATTTGTAATCGTACGAGATGATTTATTCAGATCATTCCTTCAGAAACAGTTAATTGAACCATGCCCAAGAAATTTTTATAAGTCTTATTCATACTATACGAAGTTAACTTCGTACAGATGACATCTAGAGTATGAAATAGATATGTACAAGTTCGTCTCGACGAACATCAAATTTTTTTGAGCTGTACGATCTAAGATTCATACATATTACATCTAGAGTACGAAATAGTGATGTATCTTTTTGTCCAGATGAACATAAAAATTTTTTGAATTTTTCTTCATGTATGATCATAAGATCGTAGAGACGACATCCAAAGTATGAAATGGATGCATACCTTTTCATCCAAACAAATATGTAAATTTTTTGAATTGTTCGTATTGTACGATTATATGATCATACAAATGACTTCCAGAGTACAAAATGGTTGAGGCCATTTTCGTACCAAACAAAACATGGTTTGATTAAAATTGATTGTACTATATGATATGAATTCGTATAGTACGCTATTCAGAGTATGAATTCATTTCATACTAATTTATACTTGATGATCTTATTCAATTTTGAATTAATCATACTATATGATGATAATTTGTATAGACAATTGTTAGTGTATGAAAATGGTTCGTACAACATTGTACAAGAAAATTTTAAACTACTTTTACTTACGATTAGTGAATCATAATATACGATCGTGGGAGATCAAACATACAATTTTTAGTTTTTAGGATAGTTTTTCATGTCTTTCATATATAAGTTCCTTAAAAAATGTATGAGTGTTTTGGGAGAGTGTTTGAGTGTATAGAATGATCCTTCAAGTGGAAATTGTAAGGGGTTTACAAGGTTGCCCAAAGGTGAGGATCTCTTTATAAGTCTTATCAATTCTCTTCATTACTTCTTTGGAGTTACTCGTAAGAAGATCTTTAGAGAATATCTAGTTCTCTGCCAACACCAAGAGGGTGTGAAATGATGATGGTTCTCTGCCAACACTTGGATAAGTGTGAAAGGATGGCGGTACTCTACTAACACTTGGACGGTGTGAAAGGACAATGGTATTCTGCCAATACTTGGAGGGTATAAAAGGATGACGGTACTCTGATGCACCACGGATTAGTGGAGGAGAGGATAATTATAAAGGATTCTTCATCTTGCTTTGGGAGCAAAAGTTGAGTCACTTTGGTAATAGTGTAAAACCTGAAGAGAGAGTCTTCAAGGAGTGGATGTAGGTCTAGTAAGACTAAACCACTATAAATTTTTTGTGATCTTTTTTATTTTATAACAATTTTATTTTCCTGCTCTTTATATTTTTATGGTTGAAAAGTTTTTTTTTTTGTTTTGGAAAAAAATTCATTATTCAAAAATTATTAAAACTATTTTCTAAAATTTCCAATAGGATTTTAAAGTAACCAATTCACCCCCCTATTGGTTAGCATTAGGATAATTGTTAAAAGTCTAACAACCTATAACGACTTTTAAGTAGAATCAGAGCCTAATTTTTTAAATTAAAGTTTAGACTACTTTTTGAAAATGATTATGACTACTTTTAGAAACTATAATACACCTGAAGGGTATTCGATCACCAGACCCTCTTTTTTATAACATCCCTTTTGATTTTTGGAAAACACATATGTCTACTTTTCTTTAATCGCTTGACTATCGCATGTAGATTTTAGTACAAGAAGGATACACTAAGCAAACTAGACTTGTATATGGTATTAGAACTGAAACCCCATTTGCTGACTAGACAATATAAAAAAAAAGAATTAGAATAGTTAAACACCAAATACTTGAATAGTTTTTTTGTGTACTTAAATCTAAAGACTATATGCATGTCTCTACCTTTACAAGTGGTAAATAAATTTGAAATAAACTTTATATCACATATGAAGGGACTAAAAAGTTGAAACAATCTTGATTGAATATTTTACTACATGATTATGAACTGTTTTGCATGAAGCCAAATGAATCAATTACTAACATGTATACTCATTTCACTCAAATAGTTACTTCATTGCATACTTTAGATAGGGAACTAATGAAAGTTGAGAAAGTGAATAAATACTTCATTTTTTTTCCTACTTCTTATGATACAAAAATAATTGCTATTATAGAGTCTAAAGATTTAAATATTATTTAATTGATAATCTTTTTGGATCACTAATTGCTTACAAGCAAGGAGTGACTTAAAGATAGATTGATGCAAGTGAGAAGCAAAAAGAAAAGAATATAGCATTGAAAGTGGATGATTATGAGAGTGATCAATCTCAGCCTAAGGATGAAGATGACATTTCTTTGATGATAAGGCAATTATGGAGTTTTTAAAAGAGGAAGCGAAGGAGACGTCAACAGTGGAATAAAGGTAAGTTCCATAAAAATGTTAAGGCTTCTAACAATGTGATTTGTTATAAATACAGGAAGCCTGGATACATAAAATTTGAATGCCCGAATCTTAAAGCCAATCCTAGCAAGGAGAAGGTCGAAAAGAAAAAAAATGTGAGAAAGGGAAAGAGAAGATTGTATAGAGCATTTTGGGTTGACTCAGCTTCAAATTCTTTAGAAACAAAAGTAGAGGAGAAAGTCACCAACCTGTGTTTGATGGCTGGTAAGCTTAATCAATCATATCAAGAAGAGGTATGTGACTTAACCTATAAAGAGTTATTTGATGTTTCTGAAAAAATTTATACGACATATAAAAAACTTAAAAAGATGCATGCTATGTTGAATTTAGATTTCCTTGAATTATAAAAAAGAGCATAAAATCCTTAGGAAAGATCACATATAAATTGATAGCAACCACATAAAATTATTGGATAAGTTTGATGAATTAAACAAATAAACTATTGAAATCATCCCATACTGAACTTAAAAAAGATTTTAAAATGTTTATGGATGAATCTAATAGTAGAGAGCATTATTTGAAAGTTCATAATATTGTTTTAGAAAGTGCAAACTCATTTTTTAAAGCTCAATTAAAAGCACTTGAGGAAAACAAGTTTCTATCCACACCTGAATAATTTTTCAATCCTCATAAGAAATTAAAAACTTTAAAACCTAGGAAAAGATAATTTTACTCACATAAATTGAAATATCCTTTTTCTGGAGTTAAATTTTTTTCTTGTGGAATGTTTGGCCATATATCTCACACTTGTACTATTAATAGTAAATAATATCTATTATGGAGACCAAAGATGTATAAAACAAATCATAGTAAACATGCATCTAGATTAATTTTGCCAAGAGAGGAATCCAAAATTGTTTGGATTTCCAAGACTAATGTTTGATTATATTGTATAAATGCTCTAACAAAAGATCTCATGAGAGCATTTGCTACATGGACAACAAATTTTTGAAGCATATGACTAGAGATACGACATAATTCATATAGTTAGAAGCCAGGAATAGAGGCAATGTTACACTAGGTGATAATATAACTAGGAAAGTGGTAGACATATATATGATTGAAAACTTGAATATTTTTTTCATTGAGAATGTTTTACTTATAGAAGGCTTAAAGCATAATATCTTGAGTATTAGTCAGCTATGTGATAAGGGTTATAGTGTAAAAATTTTTCCCACTAGCTGCATAATAAGCCAAAATAGAATTAATTTGAATGAAATTAGAGTAAATAATGTCTACATGCTTGATTTGAATTGTATTAAATTTTCTAATACTTTTTATTTGAAAAACAAATTCTGATAAATCATGGTTATGACATAGGATACTTTGTTACGCTAGCAAAAAAAAAATCTTAGAAAAATTACCCAAAAAGACCATATTAGAGAAATACCAAAACTAGACTTTGCTAAGGATCGCCTATGTGATGCATGTCAACTAAAAAAATAGGTGAAGTCCTCCTTTAATTCTATTAAGGATATGAGCATTAGCAAATTATTAGAGAATTTTTATATGGTTCTTTTTGGATCGGTTAGTACTGTATATCTAGGAGTTAAAGTATTTAGATTTGTAATTATTGATGATTTTTTTAGATTCACTTGGGTTAAACTTTTATTTCATAAGAGTGAGTTATTTGAGAAATTTAGAATTTTTTTTACTTATATTCAGAGAAAACTAGGATATAAGATTTTATCAATTTAAAGTGACTATAGAGGTGAATTTAAAAATTAAAAATTTGAAGAGTTTTGTAAAAGAAATGAATTAATCATAATTTTTTAGAACCTAGGACCCCTCAGCAGAATGTGATAGTCAAAAGAAAGAATAGAATATTAATTGAAGCCGCTAGAGCCAAATTGGCAGAATATTCACTTCCAAAATATTTTTGGGCTAAAGTGGTCAGTATAGTTATGTTTTAAATAGGGTGAACATTAGATCTAAATTGAATATGACACCCTATGAACTTCTTAAAGGGATAACACCAAATTTATCATATTTGTATTTTTTTGGATGTAAGGTTTTCATTTATAATAATGAGAAAACTCCATTAGGAAATTTTGATCCAAAATATGATGAAGGAAATTTTCTTAGATACTATAGTGTTGGAAAATCATATAGAGTTTTTAACAAGAGAACTTTGGTAGTTGAGGAGATCACATATGTTCTGTTTGATGAATCTGGAATTTTAGAAGAGCCAAGATTGAAAGAGGATCATATTAAAAATTTCTCCCAAGGATTTAAAATGATAAATTTTAAAGAAAATGTGGAAAAAGGAAATCCTTTGTCTAGAGAATAGAAATTTTCTAATAATCACCCTAAGGAATTGATTTTATGTGAACCTAGTGAGAGTGTTAGGACTAAGCTAAGACTTAGGAAAAAGGTGAACTAATCTGCCTTTATATCGATGATTGAACCCATAAATATTAATCAAGTACTTTTGAATGAATTTTGAATTTTGGCCACGCAAGAAGATTTGAATCAATTTATAAGAAATAATGTTTAGGAATTGATTGACAGGCCAAAGGATCAAAGTATTATTTGAACTAAATGGATATTCAAAAATAAAATGAATGATTCAGGAGTTGTAATTAAAAATAAGGCAAGATTGGTGGCTAAGGTATATAATCAAATAGAAGAGATTAATTTTGAAGAAACTTTTTTCACCTATAGTAAGACCTGATGTAATTATGGTTTTATTAATCTTTGCATGTTTTAAGGGTTTTAAATTATTTCAAATGGATATAAAAAGTACCTTTCTAAATTGGATAATAAAAGAGGATATTTTTATGTTGTACAATCTCCAGAGCTAGAGCTTAGTATGAGAGGTTAAGAACTTTCCTATTAGAGAGATCTTTTATGAAATGAAGTGTGGACACCACTCTCTTTTTAAACAAAATAGGAGATGACATACTCATTGTTCAAATATATGTTGATCACATCATATTTTGATCTACAAATAAAAATCTTTATGATGATTTTTTCAAAAATAATGAGTTGTGAATTTGAGATGAGTTTAATGGGAGATTTGAGTTATTTTCTTAGTTTTAGCATAAAGCAAAATAAGGAAGGAATATTTCTTAGTTAGTCAAAGTATATTAAGGACATCCTCAAAAAATATGAAATGGATAATGCTAAATCAGTGACTACACATATGAGTTCCTTATTTTAATTTGATAAAGACCCTAAGGGAAAATTTGTTGATCAAAAGAAATTTAGAGGTATAATTAGATCATTGCTTTAATGGACTACTAGCGGACCAGATATAATGTTAAGTATTTATTTGTGTGTTAGATTTCAATCTAATCCAAAATAATCATATTTGACAGTAGTAAAAAAAAATTTTTTTGAGATACCTTTTTGGAACTCAAGACTTAGAGATTTTGTATCCTAAGAACAACTCTTCATTTGAAAATATTAGATATTCTGATTCATATTTTTTAGGTTATGGGTTCCTCAAAAAAATACATTTAGGACTTATCAATTCATAGAAAACTTTTTAATTTCTTGGTCCTATAGAAAATAAAATTTAGTAGCCCTATCTATTGCTGAAGTAGAATATATTATCTTAGGTAGTTGTGTGGCACAAGTTCTTTGGTTGAAATAATAGTTGATTGATTTAGAATTTTTAATTGGCACAATTTTGATCTTTCATGATAATACTAGTGTCATTTTCATTTCAAAGAATCCTATTCAGCATTCTAGAACCATGCATATAAACATAAGACATTATTTTATTAGAGATCATGTAGCTTTGGGAGAGATTGAATTTGATCATGTTTATAAAGAAAATCTACTTATAGATATTTTTACAAAACCATTAGCCTTTGACATATTTAGCACCTTAAGAATAAGGTTAGGTGTGATTGATCTTAATACTTAAATTGAAAATTCTGTAACATGATGTGTTGTATATATGTGTATGTTTAATTTGTCTCTGTTTGTGTGATTTATTTGTTTTAGTGTGACTATGTTTTTTATTATTATTATTATTATTATTATTATTGTGAAGCATGTCACTTGTTAAAAAATGATTGGTTTTGAGAAGTTTTTCGGATTATCATGCATTATTTTCTAAGTGTTTGGTCATATTGTACAAAAATTTTTCATCCAGTACGAATTTTGTAGCATGTGCATAGTAGGTTTTAGAGTTAAGCTAGTAAAAACTTAGTTTTTCATAGGCTTCATTCTATACGATGATGTCATTGTACTGTATGATTTGTATATATTCTTCTGTATGCATGGGGACGATTTACCAGTTAGAGTTAGTCATTTATTACTGATCATACGCATAAAATTGTATTTTGTCTGTACAATCAAATTGTCAGTTTCTATAGGGGACGAACCTAATCACCTTTAAACTGATCTTTAATATTTTGATCGTCCCAGACAAACACCTGTTCGACTGTATAATTATATGGTCAAAAAGCTAATACGAAAGGATGCCTCGAAAATGATATTTTATGAAAAACCATTTCATTTTTTTGTAATTTTCATTCGTACGTATGAAAATAATTATATTATGTACAATTTTAAAATCATATGTACAATTCAATTTTTGTAATGTACGGTAGGTCATTTTTCTTTAAATTGAAGGGTCTTTGAAATTGTTTTCATTCACTTTATTTCAAATCCTTCTAGAGCCCTTATCTTAAAAATGGCTAGTTCTAGAAAGTGACCTTGTCTTTCTAAAACTTGCTCATCTAGAAGCGGTGGGGATGGCAACTTCTTATTTAAGGAAAATGAGGATGCCTATTATAGGTATGTTGCTACCAAGATCACCCCTTCAAGACTTCTCATTCAGGGTGATCTTCACCTTTTTGTTATGCCCTTATTTGTGTCGAGTCAATTCTCCTTCATTCTCACTCTCATTTATGCCTATCATAAAGAAAATTTCCAATACTTTATGCAAAAATGAGATTTACTGAGGACCACTCTAGAATTAGTTCATATGTTCAGAAACAACGAGTTGGATTACCAAGGAAGACTTGGGGAACTTTCTTCGTTTGAGAACCCAAGTCACTTGAGCCCACACTTTGACTTCTAAGGCTGATTTTGACTGGACTGAAATTAATAAAACTATTACGTGTGTATCACAAGTGTGTCATTTTTTAGGGTCTACACTTTGCACTAAAATGCATGGGTCATACAACATGTTTTAAGAACTTCTATTATTCCTAAAGTTGGTGATCGGATAAATATGACTCCACTCTTATCCACAGTCACCTATCTAATAATGACTAAAAAACCCTTTGATGAAGCCCAACTCAGCATGGACTACATTTGTAATTTTTTTGAAATTGGGCTTCCACATCATAAGAGGAAGAAATTATGACTTCAGAATATTTAGTGGCCTACATCCTAGAGAACAAGTGCCACCTGATCCATCCTGATCCTCCCACAGAAGTTTATGTCTATTTCATTGATGCTTCTATTTGGGCACTATTTAGGAGAGATCAGAGTTCAGAGAGTGATGACTCTGATGAAGAATGGGGAGCTCTTGTTCCAGCACCTGCACAAGGACTTGATCAAAACTATTTTCAAGAAATGGTCCAGCGGATTGATCGTTTGGATTAGCAGGATGCAAGACATCAGAAAGACATGGGTTGGATTTATGGTCAATTTGACATGGTCAATAGGAATGTAGCTATAATGAATAGCTAATTTTTAATGTTCAAACAACCTCCTCCTCCAGATCAGGGCCTCTCCAATTTTTAGACGTACTTCATTGTTGTTCTTTCTACTAAGCTTATGTGTTTACTATTATGATGATTTTCTTCTATGACTGTAGTGCTTTTTATATGTTGTTTAGTT
This sequence comes from Dendrobium catenatum, assembly GCF_001605985.2. NCBI lineage: Eukaryota > Viridiplantae > Streptophyta > Magnoliopsida > Asparagales > Orchidaceae > Dendrobium > Dendrobium catenatum. The sequence continues at coordinate 435,458 of NW_021318723.1, forward strand.
TCTATGTGATGATGTTAAGGGTTATTATAATTGGTATCGTTGGAAATGGATGTAAGTGATCTTTTATAGTATCAATGAAAAGTGCTATGTTTTGATGACATATTTAATTCTTGTTTCTTGAAATGTTAGTATCTTTAATGAGAAAAACCTTTTAAAATTTGTCGTTGAAATGGGATATAAATTATTTTGCTCTACAAATTAATTTCCTTACAAAATCTAATCTTTCAAAATTTAAAATTATAATTATAATTGGATTTAGATAAGGAGATCAATTTCATGTTCTTTTAGACAAACTTATTTAAAATATAATTATTGCAAGATTGATGTCTTATCATTTTTTATTTCTTTTTCAATATGTTTATTTTTGTTATTAGTAAAATTTGAATTTGTATTGCTGATATTAGAAAGACCCAAAAATTAATTAAAAAATACATAATGTGTACAAAAATAGAAAGGATGCACAATGGTTCACAAAGTGAAACGAGGCACAACATTATCCCAAATAGAAAAGATGCACAAAGTGTGCAGCAAATATTTGAAAAGATGTGCAATGTCACCAATTAAACGTTTTTTGGGTTCTTTCCAATATCAATAAATCTCTAATCCAAATTCATCTAATTAACAATCATTTTCAATATTGAATTTTGTTAACTAATCTTCATTTCCTCATATTTTTAGAAATCATCTTTATTTGAATTGTCTTGCATGAACAATGACTTTGATTAACTTTTCTTATCTTTGTTATTCTTTGATTTAAAATTTTGAATTTTTTCTTTTTAGTATTTTGAAATTAATATTGTATTTGCAATTGGTTTAAAACCTTTTTTTTTTAATTCAACTATTTTGGTTTATCTATTGAAATCTTTCATTTCAAGTTGTACTTCCCTTTTTGTTGTTGTCAAAATGGGGAGTTATAATATTATTTGATTGATTTATATGATTGATTGATTGATAATTATTATTTGATTATTTGTGTGCGTGTATGTGCATATTTTGTATGTATATGTTTTAAATGCATGTGTGAATGTTTAAATGTTTATTTATGTTCATGTTTTTGTTCGAATTATTTTTTATTTAGTGTCTTTTATTTTTTTTAGGGTTTGTTATTTTTGATCTTCATGGGAACCCCTTATTATTTAGTTGGTCATTCATTTAGGGGGAGCTAAAAAGAAAATTTTGTTTTAAATATTAACTCAAATAATCATTATTTTTCCATCATAAAAATAGAGGAGATTGTTGCAACTTAGTTTTCATAACTATGTTTTCATTTCATATGTATTTTTTATGATTCAAAATAATTAATGTATTGATTACTATTTCTCCTAATATATATTAGATATATTTTTTTTTGTTTACGTGTACTAATATTTCAGGAAAATCATATTCCGTACTGTTGAAAACTTCAAGACATATTAGATTAGAGTTTATTATAATTGAAGTATGTACTTTTTTATACTTTTGTTAAGTTTAAGAGAGTTTGATTGTAATTGGATAACCATACACACACACATTAGGGGAGTGTAAAATTTTTTAATTTTTTAAACTAATCGTACTGTTCGATTTGTATCGTACAAGATGATTTGTTTAGATTATTCCTTCAGAAGCAGTTAATTGAACCATACATAGGAAATTTTTCTAAGTCCTTTTCGTATTGTACATAGTAAACTTCATACATACGACTTCTAGAGTATAAAATAGATACATACAAGTTTGTCGCGATGAAAATCCAAATTTTTTAAACTGTTTGTACTGTACGATCTAAGGTAACTACAGATGATGTCTAGAGTATAAAATAGTGGTGTATCTTTTCGTCCAGATGAATAGGTAGATTTTGTGAACTGTTCGTACTATTTGATCATAGGATCGTACATATGATGTCTAGAGTATGAAATTCATGCGTACTTTTTGGTCCAAACAAACATGCAAATTTTATGAACTGTTCGTACTATACAATCATAGGATTATACAGACGACTTCAGAGTACGAAATGGTTAAGGCCATTTTCATATCAAATGAAACATGATTTGATTAAAATTGATCATACTGTATGATATGGATTCATACAGTATATTATTTAGAGTATGAAATTATTTTATACTGATTCGTATTGGACAATCTTATTCAATTTTGAACTGATCATACTGTATGATGGCAGTTCATTCAGACGATGATCAGTGTAAAAAAATGGTTTGTACAACATCGTACAAATAAATTTTGAACTATTTGTGCATACAATCATTGATCGTATTGTATGATCATGGACGATCAAACTTGTAATTTTTAGTTTTTAGGATGGTTTTTCATGTCTTTCATATATAATGTCCTAAAAAATGTATGGGACAAATCCTTCTTTATGTTTTTCATGTCTTTCATCAAGGGACTAATCATTTGATGTCATATGGTACTTTAAATAATAAACCCTAATCCTCTTATAAATTATATATATTTTTGTTAAAAAAACTATATATATATATATACTTTAAAATTGCATAAATAATTTGTTAAAAATTATAAAAATATAAATCCAACTTTATTACATTCTAAATAGACATAAAAACAATTTAGAAAAATAAAAATGAGTTAAAATTCTACCTTTAAGGAAAAAGTCTAACTTAGGTTAACCTTAGCTTTAATGCTATAGAATTTAAAATTTCATAAATTACATAGATATTAAATAATTTCAAATGACTATAAACTTTTATAAATTGATCATTAGGTCATCAATGACTCATTAATCAAGTTCTAAAAAAATTTTAACTTCATTTAGTGGCTTAATCATTAAACTCTAAGTTCTTTTGTAGATAAAAACATTTTTAAAAAACTAAATCTACAAAATTCATAAAAATATTATTAAAAATATGAAATCAATTATTTTTCAATAGTCCTAAGAACATCATAAAAATAAAAACTAGTCAAAATTTAAATTGTAAATTTAAAGTCAACATTTGGTCAAACCTATGCATAAATAGTGAATAAATATAAGAAACCTTTTTGAAGATTATTTATATTAAGTTGTTCATAATAAAAATAAATAATGAACCTCGAAGATAATTTAATCTTAAGATATAAATATAAATAATATTAATAAATATCATTAAAATATATATAAATAGTATAATGCAATAGCCTTATGTTGTAAAGTCATAGCTTCATGTTGTAAAGGCATAGCCTTATGTGGTTTCTATACTCCTTTTGGCATAAAACATTCAGATTCTCTTAAGGCTTAGGATATGTTGACTAATAAACTTATTGAACCTAAAGTTCACTAATTAACATATTCTTTAAAATAAAAGAATAAAAATTCAAAATATTAAAATATAAAATATAATATGAATTTGTTGTTCATTAACACTTAAACTTGAAATTAAAACCCCCTTTATGATGCCCAAGATCTAATTTTGGAATAATTTCATATTTTATCTTTTAATTAATCTACTAGAGCCTCTAATGATTAACTTATATAATAAAATCAAGAAAAGCAACCATATACATTAAAACATTTTAATATATTCCTCATTCCATAAAAAATAATTTATAATATTTATGAGTTCAATTAATCCATCAATTTATCTTTCATGCTCCAGACTATGAAAGAATAAAATAAAAATAGATAGTTCTAAACCTAAGAATATAAAATCAAATATTTCCTCACTCCATTATGTCCTAACCCTTCCTAAAAAATATGTAAAACCATAGAGCAAGCTAATAGATCAGTAGGTTACCCAAACCTATAGCTGTAATTAATACCTGCATGTTTAACTAAATGAATAATAAATTTATGCATATTATGTATCTCATGTCTACATGTAGTATACTAATTTCATATCATCTTATACCTAAAATTAATCTACCTATTTCAATTAAAATGACATATATATAAAACTAACTAGTGAAATCTCAACATAAACTAGCCAAAATACTCATAATGACGATATATACCACATATCAAAAGTTATAAAGTAAAAGTTCACTAAAATGAGGAGAATTTTTTTTTATCAATTTTAGGAGTGAAAAAATAGGAAAAATAGAAAATAATTGAAAATAGAGGTAGTGATAAGGTCACTTATCATGATCATAGTAACTTTTGTAACTATAGAGATGAAAAATAATAGCCCAAACTCCACATTCTCTCTTTTATGTCCTCATTCTCTCTCCATTTCTCTCCCGACCAAGCAAAGGGAATGGGAAGAAATGGCTTAGGGTGAGGGTTTTTAGAAATAATGCTTTTTTGATATTTTTCTTAAAAAAACTTTCTGACCTAGTGTTGTAGCACTCAAGACCCCAGTGCACTGCACTAATTCGAATTCTAGAAAATGCAAGTGTTTGACACCACAATGCTTATAAGCTCAACACTACAACACCTAATCATCTAAAATTTAGATTTTTAAAAATTTAGTTAAATTAAATATGAGGCTTTTATAATCTACCCTCCTTAGCATTGCAAAACCTAGTTAGATAATATTTAGATTTTTAGGAATTTATTAAAATTAAACTTGAGGCTTTTGTAATGTACCCCCCTTAAAAAAAATTCATCATCAATATTTATCACTATAGACCAATGATATATAGAATAAAATTTATCTATCATTGTTTACATCAATCATATTAATAAAAACATGTATTCATTCATTCACAAATATATAATTATTAATCAATTAGTTAAATATTATTTTATTTTATTTATTTTAATCATATGCAAAAAAATATCTTAATATTATTCAAAGTAGTGCATCTCTCACTTCTTATTGACTCACACTATCTTAATATTATTCAAAATAAAGAACTATATAAGTTGTATTGGTATTGTCATTACTGATTGTCCGGGCTATCTTTGATTCCCACTCATATTCCTTCCATCTATTCCACTATAGAACCTTGACTTGAAATTCTATATCCTATAATTCTTTATTTATATGCTTACCTAGATTTATCCATTCTAGAGCTAGACCTCACTTCGTATCCCCTCTAAGGGTAGTCAATCATTATATGTCCATTCTAAAATAATCTGAAACAATATCATATGATCATGTAATACTATATTATATGCCTCCTACCACATCAAGGGCACTCTAGCGTGTTACGGTTGGCAAATAGGCCCTCTCCTAACTTCAACAAACATTCTCTTCTTCTCACTATTGTTCCTTCTTGGTCACCTCCTCACTTGCTATCTTCTCATTCATGTCTAGTATAAACTTTAGAATAACTAAATCATTTTCTTATACCCTTGTTTTATCCACTAATTTTAAAAACATGAATCCTTAGAGGTACCAAAGGATGCCTCAGGTCATCTTTTAATTTTCTCAAGAATGTGTAGCACTTGTATTCTATAGTATAGACTAGTTGAGGTGCGTATGGCCAATGTGGTGAATTTAGCATCAAATTGTATCATGGTTATATCTCTCTTCTTCAGTCTCATAAAATTTTCTTGCATATATTGTCATGATGATGTGGGTATAAACAAACTTCACCCACTTGATTTGGGTGATCAATTTACTTTGGAATTTCTTCCTTTATTATCCTATCCACCATCTTTTAGCTTCCCTTTTAATTAGAAAATAGCTAATGGAAGTCTCCTATCATTTGGACAATGCATGCTGTATATATATTTTTTTTAATTCTTAATAACGAGTCTTCTGCTACCTGTGGCTCTATAGCTCCTTTGAACAATGGTGGATTTAGCTTTTTTTCTCCTAGAATGTATACTCTATGCATCACTTATTAGCTGAGTTATTAGACATGCAACCTAGATTATGTTATTAGAACTCTCTACAACTACTGTGCTCCACTCATTTGGTATTCTATGTCCATGTGGACTGATTGCACTAAGTAAAGTTCTCTTTCTTAACAAATTATAATTCATTCATACATATGCATGTAATTTAAAATTTGAAAATGAATGTACCTTACAACTACCTCATTTCTACCCATCATAATAAATTCCCAAAGCTCTAGCAACAATCCAATTATTTCAATGACTATTAATTTGATACCAAAATTTATAATGCCCCAAGATTTAATTTTGGAATAATTTTATATTTTATCTTTTAATAATCTACCAAAGCCTCTAATAATTCATGTATATAATAAAATCTTGTGAAAATAACCATATAAATCAAATATTTTACTATATTCATCATTTCTCAAAAATTAATTTATAATAGCAAGGAGTTCAATCAATACATCAATCTATCTTTCTATGATCATGATTATAGAAGAATAAAATAAATTATATAAAACTAAAAATGAGATTCTAAATTCAGATCAATCCTTACTCCATTGGGACCTAACCCCTTCCTAAAAAATATGTAAAACCATTGAACGAGCAAACAACTTAGTAGATTACTAGAATCTACAACTACAATTAATGCATATAAATAAAAAAATAGGCATGTAATCATTTATTTCATATTAGTATAGATATGTAGTAGGAGAAATATGTAATCGTCAATATGAATAATATTGATTATTATAAGAAATAGTATTCGATGCAAGTAGTGTAATATGGAACATAAATGATAAATAACCACATATGGTATCAATATCTTTTGTCACTCATATACCCTATTCAATGTATATTAGTATACATGTTATATTAAGAAAATATTCTATTGTTATTGCATGCATGTTATATAATACTACTATATGAATATCATAATCTTATCAAATGCAATGTATCATGTATCAATCTTATCGCTTTTTGTTTTTTTCATATACCTATTTTAGTTATGTCATGTATTATAATCATAAAATATTATATTATATCACATATAAAAATTATCAAGTATGTTCTTATCATATGCACATACAAGTAAGGTAGGACTGGCTACCTATGATACTTTTTCTGTATTAGGTCCTGTAAACCAATCCTTTATGAATTAGTCCCAATTATATTAATTAAATTATCATGAATAAGTCTCATATCATACATCAATAGTCAGATGGTTTTCTTATAAGAAGTCATCACTTCTTGCCTGTTAGTGAAATATATCAGATCAATCAATCTCCTTATATCTACCTTTTCATATAAGTTAGGATTACACCATAAATTTTAATTAAAAGAAAGCCCATCAACCCACCCTTATATATAGGATAACATGTATCCATCTAACATGAACCAGTCAATCATTTATATCTAGCCTTTCTTATTTTTTACACACATTGCATATCAAAAATAACAAAATAATAACAACATGGGAAAATCATATAAAATGATCATAACATGTGCTTTCATTATTCATATAGTGTTCCAAAAGGCATTTTGAGATAAAGTAATAAAAAATTATTCATATTATATGTCTCATGTCTACATGTAGTATACTAACTCTAGATAATCATATACCCAATATTACTCTACATATTTTAATTAAACTAACATATATAAAAAACTAATTGGTGAAATATCAATATAAACTAAAAATTTGTATAATGATGATATCTACCACATTAAAAGTTACATGATGGAAGTTCAATAAAATGAGAGTTATTTAATTTTTATCAATTTTAAGAGAGAGAAAATAGACAAAATATAACATTATTAAGAATAGAGGTATGGTTAAGGTTACCTACACTTATTAGAGCAATTTTTGCAATTGGAGTTATAAATAATATCACCCCAAATCTCACTTTCTCTCTCCTCTCTCCTCCATCTCACTCTCCCTTCCTCTCCTCTCTCTCGACCAAGCAGTTGGAATGGGAAGAAATGGCTTAGGTGAGGATTTTTAGATAAATGTTTTTTGATATTTTTATTTAAAAATAATTATTCTTACTTTGTGTTGTGACACTCAAGACCAGTGTTGCTGCACTCCCACAAATTCTAGAAAATAGGATAGCTTAGCACTATAGTGCTTAGTATGTTTAGTAATGTAGTGCATCGTAAGCTAAAATTTATATTCTTAGGAATTTAGTATAGCTTGAGGTTTTTGTAATCAACCATTTAGAAGAAACCCAACCTTTATATTTCTGACTACATACCATTAACAAATATAATAAAAATTATTGATAAATGGCTACATCAATCATATCAATCAAAACCTATATTCATTCGCTCAAACATATATACATGTCAATGACTAAATAATATTTTATATAATACATTTCAATCATAGATGATAAGATTTCTTAATAGTATTCAAAATAGAGGAATATATTATGGGACCTCTTAGGTGCATCTCTCACTTCCTACTAACTCATACTATATTTTTGTGGTTGTACTAGTGTTTACATTACTAATGGTGTGGGTTGCCTCTGATTCCCACTAATATTCCTTGTATCTATCTCACTCACAAAGCCTTAACTAGACATTCTAGATGCTAAAATTCTCTTCTTATATACTTTTCTAAACTAATCCATCTTATACTAAGATCTCTATGTATCCCCTCTTCCATTATTAATCATTCTATGTTCATAATGTTGATATCTGAAACATTATGCTATGATCAGATAACACTATCCTATATGCCTCCTACCACATTTGGGGCACTCTAACGTGCTACTAGCTGGCATAATATGTCACACTCTAGAATCTAAATTAGAAGAATTTTTTCTTTTATTTTTTAATAACAACACCAGAGCTATCAAATTTTATTTACTTTAATTATTAATAGAAATAATTCTATATTTAAAAACATTAATATACGTCTATATTCATTGACCCAAAAATAAATTATATGTAATATTTAGGAATCATACAAATATATCATTTTTATCTAAATTCTAGCTATAAAAGAATAATTAAAATAAAAGAAATGAAACCTGAGGAATCCTGCTCAGTTTATCACTCTTGCTCACTTACGCTAAATTGAAATCATTTAAACCATATATAATAAGCTAAAGAACCCAACCAGTCACATTAAAATCCTATAATTGAATTCAAAATATGACAAAGAAGCATTATGCATGTCGTCAGTTAATTCATAACAATAACAGTCATATGATCAATAATCAATACAAAAAATAGTAAAAATCATATACAGTAGCAGTAAAATATGTAAACAGTAAAATAGTATGGTACATAAACCTATAAAGAAGTATAGTGGGGAAATTAGTAAATTAGTTTGGGTGTCAAATTCATAAAATATTCATTATATCAGTACTATCAATATGTAAAATAATCATATAAAATGGTAAAATAAAAACATCAATAAGGAACTATTGGACTTATATTGATGTAGTACAATCTTAAAATGATGAAAATAAACTATATAGTGAGTTTATATTAGTATTATTCGATATTTTAGTCACATGGCCACCATATCATGTTCCAAATATATTATAAGCTGAATATCAATAATCAATATAGTGAATCAATAATAGTAACAATAATAGTGAGTCAGTAGTAGTATCTATAATAGTTCAATAATAATATCAGTGTCCTTATTGGTACTAGTATATATGATAGAAGTAATAATAAATCAATACTATAGCAGTAATCCATATAGTGATAAAAATAAAATCAGTAAAGCCATATAGTAATAATGAATCCATAACATATATTTTAATAGTCATATTAAATAAGAAAGAAGTCATGGATATTACAGTATTTTTAGTAATAGGAATCTTATCATTAAAAACTGCTCGCTTAGTAAACAATGTCATTACTCTTTGCCCGTTGATATAGTAATAACTCTTTTTAAGTCTCAATTGTTGCTATGAAATTGTTGTATCATTATATCAAATAAACTATAGTATTTAAAGGAAAATCCATCGACCCACCATCTTGTACAAGTCAATCAATCTTCAACCAACGAGTCAACCAGTCTTTACTTATTTTTCACACATATCTCAATAAAATTAATAGTGACTAGCTATTACTTAATCATATTTTCATTTTTATTCTTAATTTTTGTATAACAATATTCTTAAATAAAAAACCTACTGAGTAAATGGTGTATAGTTTCAAAATATAACTAAATTATTAAGGATTGTGTAAAACATCATTTTAGGTCTTTAATCATACTAAAGGACTATTTTTAGAGTCATGATTACTTTCTATTGACTAAAAACCGCACAAATTATAAAATGCCCTATGGAAAATTTCTAGAAAATTCTCAAAATATTCATAATCTAAATCTCAATAACATATAAAAGGTTATGCAGTGAAAATTTTACCAGTGCAAAATTATCCACATTTTTTAATAAAAGAAATCTCAAAAAAATCAAATTTTTTAAAATAGAGATAGGCATAATGTGATCTACCTTAATTATAATAATTTTCTAAGTAGCCCGAAGGCTAAAAATTACCCAAATTGGCTTAAAATAGAGTTTTTCTCTCTCAAAACACTCCTAAACCCTCTCTTTACTTTTGTGGCTATGATCAATTGAATGAATTAATTAATTGACTTTAAAATATATAAAAATGAACATAATGGCCAAGTGTTGCGGTACTGTGACTTACCACTGTGGTGCTAGTTTATTTTTCCAAAATATAGTGATTGGTGCACTGCAATGTCTTTATTTGGTGACCAATACTATAGTAATGTTGAGGTACTCATACACCCAGCACTGAGGTGCAAGTAGTAACATTTTTTTATATTTTACTAAGATTTGTTCCATACTCTTAGGACTCATTCAAGAATAGACATAATCATTTTCAAGCATTAAAAAACTTCCAAATACATACAAATAGGTATAAAGAATCTATTCAAATATTTACCTTTAAAAATTCCCCTATACGCTCAACCTTAATAAGTATCTAAGTATAAGGAATAAGCTAAGGCAGGGGAAGCACCAGCACAACGTGCCCCTCACCATGAGTATAATTACCCATAGGATTGCTGGATGGAGCACTTCACTCTACTTAAGGTTGATTCACATATAGAGCAGTCTAGTTAGTGCTAGAAGTAACTCTAGTGGCAGTACAAGGCAGACCGTGAGTCATTCAATGATTAATTTACCACCACCCATCATTACTTCCAACACCACCACCACATGATTAGACCCTCCAATGAGTAGTGTCTTTTTTTACATTGTAGTTATTTTCCTTATCATGTGTTTGTATTCTACCTTTATAGTATTGCTTTGTATTGGTATTAATCAGTAAATCACCATTTTGGTGATGTTAAAAGGGGGAGTAGGAAGTTATTGGATATATTATTTTTCTTTTTAGTGTTGTTTATTTTATTTCCTATCTTTGTGTGTTTGTTATGCTTTTTATTTCATGTTATTTGAAAATATGATAAATAAATTAAAAAACATAAACAAAAATAAAAATGATAGAAAATAATAAACTAAAATAAAATTATAGATTTCTCCATATTTTTTAAAGAAATCATATAATAAGGGGGAGAGCTTATGAAGAAATTAAAATTAATTTATAATTTCAACTAATGATGTTTGCTATCATAAAAAAGGGAGAGATTATTACAATCCAGGAGCTCAACCTTATATTTTATGATTACAAATATTATTGGATGATTATATATTTATTCCCACATATTATTTTGGATATTTATTTTGTGTGCTACTAACCTTTCATGTAACACCATACATGAAGAATGACTAAAGATTCAGGCTCAATACTATGTTTTGTTAATGTGCGAGTTAATTTATGTATTAAAAAGTCTATACTTTTATGTTTTCTTGAGTCAATGTATGTAAAAAAGTAATGTTGGCCTATCAACCATGCACATACATATAAGCAGAGTGATAAATAAATATCTTTTTTTCTGATAATTATACTGTACAATCTTAATCATAATGTATGATCCATTAAAATTGAAATTAATTAAAATATATAATTTAAATAAAGAAATTTAAATTAAATATAACTTATCATACAACATCAACATCACATCATACTAGACGATCGGTTATAAATGAAACCCCACCATCAAATCTAACTTGTCTAAAATAGGCAAATTTGAATATAGAAATTTAAACTATTGTATTATATTAAACCTTTAATACTATAAAATCTTTTAAATTATTTCTTAAATTAGATTAGTTAATTAATGAATCAAATCAAATTTGAATTGATTATAGATTATATTTTACGATGATGGATCATAATATACAAATCACCCAAGGAGTCTCTAGATAAGGTTTGGTTCATCCAATACGATCATAAGATCGTATTGTACAAATTAGTTGAGAACTCTCTAGATGATATTAGGTTTGTGTTGTACAATCTGATGTTTGATTTGAACTAATCATAAGGTACTACTATTCATTCATCTAGTACTATCAATAAAGAAATTGAACTAAACATACTATACTCCTATTCAGTATACAGTCTACATTAGGATAATAGAACAAATTGTACAGTACAAATAAAGTTGGAAAATTAAAAAAATTAGAGTTTTTAGAAGCCCACTATATAAGCTTTCCAAAAAGATTTTGTAAGAGTGTTTGGTAGTCTAAGAGCATGAGCCTTCTATAAGCAAGGGTTTGAAGAGATAATCTTGAGCTAGGGAGAGAGAGATAAAGTTGTGAGAGAGGAGAAGATCTTTGTGGGTCCAAGGGAGTGTGAGAGAGAGTTTTAACATAGTTTCACTAATAAACATCCACCTTTGTTGCTTCATTAGCCAAGGTTTATGTTGAGGGAAACTCCGTGAAGAAGCTCTTGGTGTCAAAGGGTCATTGGATACTTTGTTGCACCAGAGAAGATGAAAGTGATTGGGCTACTCCATCTTACCAGGACTGTGAAATAGATAGGGTTACTATGCCTTATCAAGAGGATGAAAGAAATTCAACTACTCTGTTGCAATGGGTTGGTGAAAGGTATTAAGGTACTCCATCACACCATGTTGGTGAAAGAGATTAAGCTACTCCACTGCATCATATGATTGGTGGAAGTAATTATGTAAGGTCTTCTCCACCTTGTCATAGGGGCTAAAGGAGAGTCACTAACTATTTAGTGTAATACTAGAAAATGGCTCTAGGCGATAGACGTATGTCAAGTTGACTAAACTACCATAAAATTTTGGTTTGAATTTTATTTATTTTCAACATTTACATTCTATAGATTTATTTTCTTGCATATTTCATTTATATGATTGGTTTGAGTTTGAATATCATTGTGATTCATTGTGTTTGATTGATATTATATCTTATTGAAAAAGAAACAAAAAATCTAAAAAATAAAAAAGCAACAAAAATGTTTTTTTTTTAGAAAATTAAAAAAAATTGACGTTATTTTTAGTATTAGTTTGGTCTCTGCATATTGACATTTGTAATTGGTTGTTTAAGTTTTCAAAAGGAATTTTTGAAAAAAAATTAAAACACCAATTCACCCCCTCTTGGTGTACCATTTCGTAGTTTAAATGATTGCATAACCATCCATTGAATTGTCAATATCTGCATATCATGATTCATATATTGCATATTATGCTAAATGAAATAAATTCAAGTACAATTATATTATATTAACAAATATACTATGATGCTTCTATGGAATTACAAGTGATGATTTATTACAAGTGCTCTCTTACACCCATGTGAAAATATAAGTGAATTTACATTTTAATGTTCATAATGTTCAAGTTCTGGTAATAAAATTTGAAAAATTATTTTTGAAGCGTCGTCAAGTGTAAAGCATACTTATGTTGTTCTTTTGATAATGCAAACCAACAACTATTTATTTTTATGTTTCTTATGATTAATGTCATTTTCTATTATTTTTTAAATATTATTTAAATTTTTTATTTGTATACTACAAGTTTGAGCATTAATGACTTCTATAATAGGATTTTAGAATAAGCCTATTGAACATATGAATGCGCTCCATGTGTAATATGAAAATTTTAAGAAAGGAGAAAGATCTAGTCGAGTAGAGGCTGCAAGGTAATTAGCTAGCTCAACAAAGGTATTTTGTTAGTCCAGTCTTTATGCTTTAAGGTTTAGAGAAATTTATGTTGGATTAAATGAAAAAGTTTCTTTTTTATATGAAATATCGATCACTAACTATATTATTTAATTATTTTAAATTATTTAAATGGCTCTTGTATGTTTTATATTATGGAATAAATAGTTAAGTTCATAATTTAATTCTTCTATTAGGTTCTAGGGCGTGATAATTTGACCCTACAAAAGACACAAATATACTTTCTCATACTCAATGTGTGGACAATGATGATGATACCTTCTATTTTGACCTTCAAACACATCAGTAAAGAACTCAATTTAGTTTTTATCAAGAATCACAAAAATTTTGATTTACAATTCCAAAATTTTTGACATGCTTCTTATGTTGAAGCTAAATGGCTCATTATCATGAATTTTTTAAGGGTGCTTATTTACATTGCATAAGAAGAGAACATTGATACAGTATAATAAATTTAGCTATTATCGGTGGCTACGACTGGCGGTCATGTCGCTGTTGGTAATACCGGTGATTTTAGCGGTGGTCTGATCGCCGATATTAACCGACAGTCTTTAATAAACCGCCACCAAAATTAGCGGCAGTTTAATAACTGTGAGGTGTGGTGTCGGTTTAATTTAATATCGGTGTCTTAGACCGTCGAGATTAAGTTATTAATTTCTGGCAATCTAAACCGTCAGTAAAAGCCCTAAATCTACCCAGCCCGAGCCTCCTCCTAACTTCTTCGCACTTCTCTCTCGATGTTGTAGATGTCTTGCGCCCTTCTTACGATCATGCATCCGAGTGCCTCACAGGAATCAGATGCTAATAAGCTCCCACTGGCCGAAGATCTCGCCCCCAAGCTGAACCCCTGTCCTCTGCGGTCTCCTTGAGTCGCACACCCCGATATTCTTCTCCAGCCATCAGACTCGACCACCTCCTCTTCCCTAGTCACCAGTTCTCCTCTTTGTTGTAGGTAAATTCTCTAAAAAAGTGCTCGATAATCTCCTATTATTAATTCTTTGATGCTCATCCAAACACACTTAGAAAGATTGGTGTATTCTTCTTATTGGTAAGGCTAGAGAGGGGCTTGAAGCTAAAAATGAATTATGGAGGTCAACCTTAGATTCTACCAAATAGCCCCTAAGGTTGACCTCCATAATTCATGTTTAGCTTCAAGTCCCTATCTAGCTAGCCTTACCAACAAGAAGAATATATCAATCTTTCTAAGTGTGGATGGATGCGCATCAAAGCATTAATAATAGGATATTAGCAAGCACTTTTTTTGAGAATTTATCTACAACAAAGAGGAGAGCCAGCGACTAGAGTATAGGATGTGGACGAGTCTGATGGCTAGAGAAGAATATTAGGGCGTGTGACTCAAGGAGAATAGAGAGGAGAGGGGTTCGGCTTGGGGGCGAGATCTTCAGCCAGAGGGAGCTTATCGGCTCCAGATTCTTGCGAGGTACTTAGAGGCACAATCTTGAGAAGGGGGCGAGCCGTCTGTAGCAGCGAGAAAGAAGTGCGAAGAAGTGAGGGGGAAGGCTCGGGCTGGGTAAATTTAGGGCTTTTATCGGTGGTTTAGACTGTCAGAAATTAATAACTTAATATCAGCGATCTAAGCCACTAGTTCAGGTGCTGGTATTAAATTAAACCGGTGCCACACCCCGCGGTTATTAAATCGCTGCTAATTTCGATGGCGGTTTATTAAAGACTGACGATTAAACCTCTGATTAATACAGGCGGTCAAACCACATTCAAAATCACCAGTATTACTGGCAGTTTCATGACTGCCAGCCGTAGCCACCGATAATAGCTGAATTTCCTGTAGTGCTAGAAACTTCTCAAATCCAATGGAAAATTAATAATTTTTTGCCAAAAAAATTGTTGGTATTGGGTGATTTTCCTATAATGCTAGTTGACTTTCTTGCATTGGTCCTACCAAGAAGGGTGGTTTAGGTTGTGAATCTATTTTTGAGATGGTTAAAGTTTTCTTCTATAAACTTTGGTGGAAGTTTAAGATTAGTGGGATAAGTTTATCAATCACTAATATTATAATAATATTTATCCTACTCTTAGTTTCTTTAAAAATGGCCAATCTTTGGGTTAGAATAGGTTATACAAAATTAAATGTCTTGTTGAGTCAATTCTCTGATGAGAATTGAGAAATGACTGTCTCATTTCTCGAAGGATAATTAGAGTACTGGTTTTGGGTCTTTGGACTCTTACTTTAATACTCATTCTTCCTCCTCATTGAAGGTGCCTGACTTTAATAGGGATGGAAAGTGGTGTGAAGATCTCTTACGAAGTCGATCAGGTGCCTCAAAATATTATTGACATTATTTGTGAAATTCTCATTAATCCAAATGCTTCTCTTAAAGATTTCTTAGATGTAAGTTTTCTAAAAATGGAGAATTTTGTTTTAAAAAAGTGTGAAATTTATTTATATTTAAAAAGGATAGTAGTATTATTTTTTGACAAAGTGTAGAATTCTCCAATTCTTTATCTACTTCTACCTTTTCTTGGAAAATGCTAAAGGGATTTGTATCTATTGCTAATAGATTTCATTTACCTACAAATGTTTTACTGGAGAATTTTTTCTGTCAGAAATATGTAAGAAAATTTTAAATCTGTCAAAAAGCCTCAAATTTTACTGGAAAAAGCAGTCGAAAATGAGTGATTTTCTTGTAGTATCTCTAAATGTTAATTTTGTTCTCAAATTGAAATAATTAAGCATGTCTCTTTAGATAGTCTTGTTCCTACCAAGGTGTAGTCTAAATTGGAGAATGGATCTGGTGGCAGAAAGTTTGTTGTTGGTATTTTATTACTATGTTTAATATGAATGTAAGTTCTCTATGTGGTGTTATGGTGGCTTGCTCGGCTGAGTATTTCATTTCTTTTCATTGGAAGTTGCATTTTGATCCTGCTATTAATGTTCTTACTGGGAGTTTCGTGGGTTCTGCTATCTATTCTTACTTTGCTAGTCTCTACAGGTGTAGGGATTGGTATAATTTGACTGTGCTGGGTGTTTGGATTTTGGACCATACTAAGCATTAGAGTAATCTTTATAATTGGTCTTTATAATTTTAATACTGCTGGGAATGTTTGGTTCTGTTTTAACGATATCGTTTATGCTCTTTATATCAACTGGATTGGCTGGCATGGGAGTTACTTTTTCGGGGTTATTTATCTTATTAGTATGGTCTTCTCTCATGTGTCTGGTAAGGTTACTTGGAGATTTATGCAGATTCTTCTGCTGGTTTCGGTTGGGTGTTTTAAGTTCTATTATAACAAGGAGAATATTGGGTATTTACTTTTTATCTACTACTATATCCTGCTCACCTTTTTTTGGAGGATTCCTTACAGGTATCTTAACAAGTATCTTTATTTGAGCATCAATGATCGCAAGGTATCCTTAGTTTGTTTATTGCACTTCCATTGCTATTATTGTTATCCTTTTTGCAGGAGAGCTGTGTTGAACAGGATTATTCTGCTCCTCCTTTTTGGGTGCTGTCTTCTCACAGCCCGGGAATTTATTTAGGTTCTTTTTGTAATCGTAGGAAAAAGATCCACCGGCTCATAGGTTTTTGTTTTTCTTTTTATTTTGTAGCTCTTTCGAGCAGTAGTGAGTTGGAGGATCTTTCTAAGGACTGTGTAACTGAATTTTTGATATTAACGCGTAGGCCCCACAAAGGGTTTTAACCAAAAAAAAAATCTATTTATTCTTGGCTAATTGGTTTCTCAAAATACCTAAGGGTCACATTTATACTATTGTATCTCTAGTTATTTTCTGTCTTCTATGGTTGGAAAAGAATAATTTTAAGCATAACAATATTAAAATGATCTTTGAAAGTGTTATCAATTGTCTTAAATAAAAAAATGAGCATCTTTTTACTATTAAGGTATTGACCCAAAAGAATTTTAGAAGGAAAACTATTTGGCTCTCGTATTTCAACATTAATTATCTTAACTTTGAATGGTACAAAAATCCTATAAGAATTTAAACTTGATGTTGATGGTTTTGTAACTAGTAGTGGTGTTGGTTGTTGTGGTATCTTAAGGGATAATCACGGTGAGTTTTTATATGGTTTTGCTTCTAGAATTTTCAATGGCAATGTGTTGTATGATGAATTAATTGCTCTTTTAACGGGGCTTTTATTATGCATTAAGAAGAAAATTTTAAATATTGTATTGAATCAAGTTCCAAATTTCTTGTTACTTACGTTATTGTGCATAAATGGCTTAATTCTAATATGTTTTATTTGTTTCACAAAACATTAATTCTACTTCATAAAGTTAACTACAAAATCTCACATATTTGGAGAAAAGACTATGTTTATGTTGATTGGCCAGCTAAGGAAGGGGTTAAGATCCCTAATACGATATATTTAGTAAAGATTCCAGCCTAGGTCTAGTTAAAGGAATGATCATGCATGATAAATTTGGTATTCCTCACACGATAAAGTATTTTTGAAGTTGAATACTGGTGGTGGTGTTGTATACCTCATTTAGTGGGGCCCTTCTTTCATTGGTCAGATGTTGCTTGGCACGGTGTGGCTTGGGTGTTATTTGGTGGTATGTTGTTGTTTTGTTCTTTTAGGGGTTCTAATGATTTTATTTTTTTAGTTAGATCGGTATGATTTGTGCAATGCCTTTTGCTCCTATGGTTGGGTTGTTTTAATTCTTTTTTCTAGTGTTGGTTTGCACCTTGACCAATCTTTCTTGGTAGTTGTGATTCTTTTCTCAGTTTTTTCATGGTTCATTTTAGATGTTATCTGGTGATATATATTGGTTATTCTTGTTATCCTTTGCTGTTTGGATCGTATTTTATTTTTTTCTTGCCTTTATAAGGGATTTGTTTGTTTGCTGGCTAATGCTTCATTTCTAGTTATTTATTCCCATGTCTTAATGGCTTTGATGGGTGTTGATAATCATTGTGTTTGAGGTATGTACCCTGTTTATGTTGCTTGATGTGGATTTGTTTTTGTGTTTGACTGTCATCCATTCTTTTGGCTTCTATATTAGGTTAATTTGTGTAGACTTTCTAATTTGCAAGTTGCAATATATATTTTGATGCCTTCCACGATGTAGTTTTGACTCTCCTTGATATTGGACAATTCATACATATTCTTGTTACTGCTCCTATGGAGTTTTTGGGTTAATTTGGCGGGCCTTCCTTTTTTATATTTATTTATTTCTTGTAACTAGATAGGGATCGACTACTCCTTAGGTTTTCTTTATCCTTTTGATTGTAGATTTTCAAGCATTTCAC
The DNA here is from genome assembly GCF_001605985.2 of Dendrobium catenatum. Classification (NCBI taxonomy): domain Eukaryota; kingdom Viridiplantae; phylum Streptophyta; class Magnoliopsida; order Asparagales; family Orchidaceae; genus Dendrobium; species Dendrobium catenatum. The sequence goes on from NW_021318723.1 coordinate 454,525, forward strand.
GGATTATTGATCCCTCTAGGAACTGTGTAACTTTTTTGGCGATGAAATAAAATTTGTTAATTTAAAAAAAAAAAAAAAAAAAGCTTATGATGTTGACACAATCCTTTTTATATTTTGTTCCTTTTTTAGGGGATGCTTTACCCCAATCTTCTAAGGTTAATCTTCATCTCTTTGGTGATTCAAGACTTGATATTTTCCTAATCATGAATAATTATCCTGATATATTTGCCTTTTGGATCCTTATTCTATTAGATTCGATATATAACCATAAGACCTAAGTGGAGTTTGATTCCCTGGGAGCCATATTAAAAAGGCATCACTATTAAGCTTTTTTGGCAAATCCGCTGGCCTGCAACAATATCTTATAATACTCAACTCATTATTGCTATTTTTTTATAAGAAATGTTACGTTCCTTTTATATAATTCATATCACAAAAGTTTCCATCATATGCTATAGTTATCAGAAATATTATTACTCGGAAAAATCACCATAAAATAATAGTTTTCTCAAGATCAATGCAATTTATCTATGGATCATATAAATCTGTTAGTCATAAAAATTCTACAAGCTGATTCCTTTATTAAAGGACCCCACTTTCTCAGTCAAATCTGTCCAGAACTAAAATTTTATAATAATAAATATATGGCATGTATTTCACGTAGTGATTATTGGAATCTAAAGTATTAGAGAACTACAGCAGCAAGGCATTGGACACAAAATAACCAATATCTCTTAGAAATCCATGGCGATCTGGAATCCAGCAAGGCACTAATTTCTTTAGAGAAACACTATATAAGGGGCCATGGGCATCTGTCACTTTCATTAATGTCACTTGGAATCTTATTCTCTCTCTTTTTCATTCTTCCGAAAGTCTCCTAGCTTCTGACAAGGGAAGAAAGATGGGGAGCAACCAACATGGAGAGTTTGGGCTTGGGAGTGGAAGATCATCTAGTTCTTCAAGGAGAGGAAAGAAGACCAGTTCAGAGAAGCCAAAGAAACCTCAGAGAGGACTTGGTGTGGCACAATTGGAGAAGATCAGAATTCAGAGTCAACTGATGGATAATTATAACATGCAAACACTTCATCCATCCTTTCATAGTAATCTCATCATGGTTTGTATACACCTATTATGAATTTTCTACTGCTTTATTGATCTGTATGCTATGGTTGATAATGTTAGTTTACTTGTACATTTATTTTCTTATATGTATTTTTAACTGCTAAAAACAGGAGGAGAATATGCGACAAACTTTGAACTTTCCATCATCTCCCCCTTCATCTTCGTTTAGTAGTTCATCCTCATCAGCTTTTGGTATTCATCCCAATTTATCGGTGAGTGGTTTGCTTTCTATTTACAATAGGAAGCGTAGTTACAATTAATTATGAAAATTTCTTTCGTCTCTGCTAATGATTATCAGAAAGGTTATATTTATTATAAATAAGTAAAGTCTTACATGTTTTCAGGTTTTATATGAAGAGACAGGAAGTGCAGACTATAGATTTGGAGACCCTTACTCTTGTACATCAGCAAGGTATAATAACAATCTTATATTAGGGTTTATTATATACATCATATATGCTACCCAACTTGTTTTTGTTAATTTTTTTTTCTGAAATAACATACGGTTTATATCTATTTTGGTAGGTTTTTACCACCAGATAGCATCAGTAATCATTCATATCCCAATCATCTTAGATCTGTGGCTTTGCCACTTTTCGAGGTAATTAAAGTTTATGTTAGTACTTTTTAATATTCAATAGAAAAAAATTTGTGTAAGGAACTCGATGTATTTTTCTTTGAAAAGTGTTAAACAAATAATTATCAAAATTACAGACATTTAATTGTAACTATAAAACAACAATTTTGAATCACAAAGTATCATTAAAACTCATTTCTTGCCCTAATATTTCGTTTGTGACAGCTTTTTTACTGCTTCATAAAGTAGCTTTTTAGCAAAAAAAATTACTTTCGGTACAAACAAATTATTTTAAGAAGCAGTAAAAAAGCCGTCCCAGACAAAGCAATGTCTTTTATGTCAACTATAATATATATATAGAGAGAGAGAGAGAGAGAAAGATTGCTATGAACAATTGTTTTGAACTGTCGACATGACAATGCACAAGGAGCTCCTAGAATTATTTTTCTCCTACTACATACATAGTATAAAAAATTATCAGTTAAGAGTTATTCATTCTATAATGAGAGAAAAAGAGAAAAAACATTAAATGAAAGGAGTGTGATAGTGAAAAACTATAAATCTTTACCCGCTTCTGTTTCTCTCCATAATATTTGTCACAAGTAACAGACTGTGTGTGATGCCTTCTCATTAATCTTTACTCCTAAATTTTTGCAGAAGAAAACTCTTCTTTCTTCATGTGAGAACAAAATAAGTATATTTTTAACACACGTGCTCATGCAGCACTATATTTATAAGAGAAGCTTAATATGTAAGGAAGCCATCACCAAAATTCAGATATTTTCATAGAACCTTAAAATTTTTGTTTAAATGCGTTGACTTGGGTGTAAAAGAAATTCAAGTTTTTAACTTTATATGAAGGCTTCTTTACCCATGAAATGAAGGAGTAATAGTATATTTCTTTGACAGGATTCAGTGGAGAAAAGAATTCGTCCAAATAACTGTTATTCTGCAGCATCATATAGCCATATCTCAGATTCTAGCGATTCACAAGAGCTAGACCTGGAGCTCAGGCTATCACTTAAATGATTATGCAGGAAAGCGTCATTAATTTGGATAACTAATCCGATTATACATCGATCAGATGGTTAAAATGATTAAATGTATATATAGAAGGAATTTCTTTGGTTTTCCATATTCATTAGATGTATGGTTTTGCAAACTCATATATATAAGCTTTGTTTGTATTATTTTGATGGAGAAAATGAATTGAAATGCTTCAATGTTTAGACAGGTGAGAGAACATCTCAAACTAATCACACTTCCACCATATATAGTTTTAGAATTTTTAGCTGAAAATATCCTCCTTAAATTTTTATTTGTCATGAATATAAGGCTTATTAGCTTCCCAAGTTCAAGGCAGTGCTTGTTGTTTGGCTAGATATATATATTTTTAATTATTATTCTGGAAGAAAGATATCAATGTAGTTGTTTAGACAAGTATGTATGAACGACTATCATGTAGTTTGACAAGACTTGAATTTTGAACTCCTTATAAACTAGTTGTTTTACTTCTAGTTTAGGGTTTAGGGTTCTGACTTTTAGAGAACGTTTGATTCGAAATTAGTTCGGTTCGGCCTTCTCATGCTTTCTTTATTACGCTATCTTCAAGCGAGTTAAAAAGAAGTGAATATTATTCCTACAAGTTTCGTAATCAAATGTAATAATTTGCTGTTTTTACTATTCATGTGTGTCATAAATAAGTTGCCAGCTTAGTTTTTTTATTTTATTTTTTTCTTTGCTTGCTGAATGCTTTTACTTAGTGAATTTTTAGCTGAACTCTCAAAGAAGAAGGGTGACTAACTCAAAGCACTTTATTGTGAAGAATAAGGCCTCATTTGGAACAGTTTAGGCCAATGTTTTTTTGCCTGCTTTCAGTAGCTTTTTATACTAATAAGTAGCTTTTTAAGAAAGCCGTCCCAAACGGGAGAGATTATTAGGTGCGGAGTGCGGACGGGGAGAACCGTCAGCACAAGCACTATACCCAACTAGGTACCAGCACTCGGTACCGCTGGATACCGCTAAGTACCCAGTACTTGTGCGGACGGTGCACACTCTGCACCTAATAATTTTTCCCCAAACGGAGCCCAAAAATATCACCGAGAAGCATATTTAAACATGATTTGGCTTTTACGGCTCGTTGGAATAATCTAAATTTCATGTATTCAGTAATAAATCAAAAATTCATGTATGTATGCTTAGGTGGTACATTACATTTACGAGATCATTTGGTTAAAAATATTTAGAAGATATATTTTAAGAAATGATGATTTATTAGACTCTGCTATTTTTTTTTTTTTTTTTTTTTTTTAAAAAAAACCCCCAGGGGGCCTACGGGTTAAAAAAAAATGGGTCGTGTTAAATAAAAATCGGTTACAGGGTCCTTAGAAGGATCCTCCAGCTCTCTACGCTCATACGAGCTACAATCAAAAAGAGAAAAAAAAACCTACGAGCCAGTGGATCCTTTTTCTACCATTACAATAAAAGCAAAGTAAAATGCTGGTCTGCAAGATAGCAGAACCCAAAAACCGGAAGTAAAAAGATCTTTCATTCAGCATACACTTCCTGCAAAACAGAGTAGCAAAATTTAAAACGCACGAAAAATTACTAACCGAGAGTGGATTGCAGTTGTGGACGATTTGGCGCTCCAAAAAATAGCACCTGCAAAGAGTTCTCCAAAAAATGATCTTAGAAGCAAAATTAAAAACATAATAAGAAACAGTAATGTCCATAAAAAATTGCCCCATGGACATCAGAACATCCATCTTAGGCAAAAAACCATTAGCCAAATTATCTCCCGTAGCCCAGTTGTTTGCCAACAACATGACGAGCTTACCATTACAGGTTTTAAAAGACACCCAGAAAATCATATCATCACCGAAGCAGTTACAGGAAACATAAGAAGAAACAAAAAACTCCTGAAATTCCTGAAACAAAAGGCTGCCGGGAATCGATCCAGCTCCTAATCCAGCTCTGGAACAAAACTTCCACCTGCACTACAAAAAAACTTGTACACAATAATTAGATACAAAATGTAAGAGAAAATAAGATAGCCTTACCAAAGCAGCAGCTGAGTGGAAACAGAACAAAGAAAGGCCTAACATGGCAAAGAAGAAAAATAGCTCAGATAATCACCACCATAATAAATTCCAAACCTAAACAGAGACAACCACAAGCACCAAAACTGCACAAAGCTCCCAGCCGCCCAAACAAACCAAGGTAAAGGAAAACAGAGAGCAGCCGGCGAGAGTGGAAACCTCCCAGCAGTCCCAGCATCCCGAAGATACCAAATGGACTCCTCAGTATCATTTGGAATCTCCGCAACATTCAACCTGAATTGATCAAAGGCAATTATAGAAAAGAAAGAAAAACCCAGCAACCCCAGCAGCCCGTAGAAACACCAGGCATTCAAAGACAGGAAAGAAAAACCAAGATCAAATAAAGCTCCCAGCAGCCAGAGAAACCTCCCAGTAACAAAAAAAAAATAAATGGCACCCAGGATCCAAAAATAGAGCCGCCCAACACCAGCAAGGGATCAAAAACCCAGGCAGAAACAAGATTAAAAAGCATACGAAGTAAAGCAGAAGGCACTGGGATGCAGCAGCAACGAAAACCTCCAGGAAAAATGCCACAAACGCAGCAACATAAGTTCTAATATAAGGAGTACCAATAACATCCTGATAAATAAGCCCTCTCAACTGCACAAGAATGTTATTAACAGTATAATCCATAAAGTGAGTCAAGCTGCAGCCCCAAGTAGCCAACCAATTAGCACAAGAATTACATTCCAGATGAACATGATTGAAATTGACGTTAATAGAAACCAAAAACTGTTTGATCCCCCTCGCCAAATAGAAAAGATTCGCATTGCAAACCGAGTCATCCAAAGAGTTAAAAAAATGCATGATATAACGGGAACCAACCTCAATGGTAAAGGTACTAATATCCAAAGAAATACAAAGCTAAATACCATAAAGCATAGCAGAAAGCTTAGCAGAAGTCTTATCCCTCTCGCTTAAGGGACCAGCAAAGGCCATAATAATATTGCCAAGACTATCTCTAAGGATGCCACCACAACCAGCATAATTACCAGTCACATTCATCTTAAAAGAATTAATAGGAGGCTTGATCCAATGAACCAGTCTAGAACCAGCAGGATGGAAAATGCCATCAAGGCAAATGCCATGCTCATTAGTAACAAACCTACAATTTTTAAAATTCTTAACAGAAATGAGGTTAACAGATAATAAATTTAGGACCTTGTCTTTCACATTATTAATGATTCTGTTATGATTCATGCCCACACCATTAAAGTAAGAGTTGTTCCGATATAACCATAAATACCAAAGAATAAGAGAAGGGATGCCATTCCTAATATGCCCTTTGGACTTGACAAACGAAGACCCCAAAAGATTATAAACGGAGAGGTTCGAATTAAATCAATTGAGCTTAAAAACATCATCAAAATAAATCCAAGTTTTAACAGCCACCGGACTAGACAAAAAAACATGATGCATGTTCTCAACGTGGTAACAACATTGACATTTGGAAGGTAAAATGAACCCTCTTGTAATTAAATTAACCTCCGTAGGAATAAGCTTATGCAAAAGCCTCCACATGAAAACAGCAATAGAAGAAGGAATGCTTTTATGCCAAATAAAAGAGAAAATATAAGAACAAACCTTCTTAGATCTGAAGGAATTCCAAGCGTCCTGAAGCTTAAAGGTACCATCATTAGACCAGTTACACAAAAGACAGTCATCAGAAATAGTATTCAGGGGAATGTTCACAATTTGATTAGCAATAGAATCAGGCACCACCATCTTCAACTTATCATGAATCCAACAGTTATCAGTAATGAAGTCCCTAACCTGAACTGAGTCAATAGAAAAGGTATTGGTGACAGATCAGTCGATTGAATGTTTGCCCATCCAATTATCCTGCCAAAAGAAAACATTGCCACGACCAAGGCCCCAAGAAAGATGGGGTTCAAACTTCCACTTAACTTTACAGAGCCTCTTCCAAACATTGGAGTCCCCTTGTTTAAAATAACAAAATAAATTAAGGACCTTGTCTTTCACATTATTAATGATTCTGTTATGGTTCATGCCTACACCATTAAAATAAGAGTTGTTCTGATCTAACCAAAGATACCAGAGAATAAGAGAGGGAATGACATTCCTAATATGCCCTTTGGACTTGACAAACCAAGACCCCAAAAGAGTATAAAGGGAGAGGTTCAAATTAAATCAATTGAGCTTAAAAACATCATCAAAATAAATCCAAGTATTAACAGCCACCGAACCAGACAAAAAAACATGATGCATGTTCTCAACGTGGTAATAACATTGACATTTGGAAGGTAAAATGAACCCTCTTTTAATTAAATTAACCTCCGTAGGAATCAGCTTATGCAAAAGCCTCCACATGAAAACAGCAATAGAAGAAGGAATGCTTTTATGCCAAATAAAAGAGAAAATATAAGAACAAACCTTCTTAGATCTGAAGGAATTCCAAGCATCCTGAAGCTTAAAGGTACCATCATTAGACCAGTTACACAAAAGACGATCATCAGAAATAGTATTCAGGGGAATGTTCACAATTTGATTAGCAATAGAATCAGGCACCACCATCTTCAACTTATCATGAATCCAACAGTTATCAGTAATGAAATCCCTAACCTGAACTGACTCAATAGAAAAGGTATTGGTGATAGTGTCGATTGAATGTTGGCCCATCCAATTATCCTGCCAAAAGTAAACATTGCCACGACCAAGGCCCCAAAAAAGATGGGGTTCAAACTTCCATTTAACTTTACAGAGCCTCTTCCAAACATTGGAGTCCCCTTGTTTAAAATAACAAATAGAAGGGTGCTTTCCCACATAGTATTTAGCCATCATAAACTTAGACCACAAACTTTGATTAGCACGTAAATAAAACCACAATTTGAGAGAGAAAGCAAAGGCAAGATCATGCATGGTTTTACAACCAAGAGCACCCTCTTTTAAAACGCCACAACACTTATCCCAAGAGGCCCAGATAATTTTGGTATTAGAGATGGCCCCTTTCCAGAAGAATTTATTGATAATCTTATCAATTCTATTGCAAACCCTAATCGTAGGTTGAAGAGTTTGGAAACTATAAACCAGAAGAGAGCAAAGAACACTACGAATAAGCGTAATCCTAGCACCAAAACTCAAGAAATTTGAATCCCAAGATAAAATTTTATTTTGAATTGCAGAAATTAAATCATCAAATAAGAAAGACTTCTTACGGCCCTTGAAAAGGGGGACCCCAAGGCATTTCATAGGTAAATAAGATTGCATAAAACCAGATAAAGTGTGAATAGCCCCAATACGGTCATTGGACATTTTCGACGAGGCGATAAAATAACTTTTACTTTTATTTAATGAAAGCCCACTAATAGATTCAAAGTACTTAAAATAATCTAACAGTTTATTAATCTGATTTAAAGTACCATTGGAGAAAATGATAAAATCATCGGCGAAACATAAATGCAAAATAGGGAAACTACCCAGAGTTCAAAAGTAAAGGCTAGGATTAAGCTGAAAGAGATGTGAAAGGCCTCTAAAAAAGTAATCCACCGCAATAACAAAAAGAGCAGGGGATAAAGGATCCCCCTGCCTAAGCCCATGAGAAGATTTAAAGAAACCGTTGCTCTTACCATTAATAATAATAGAGAAAAAATAACCTTCAACGCAATTCTTAATAAGGTTAATAAAAATATTATTAAAACCAAACAACAGGAGAATCTTGTACAGAAAATTTCAGTCAATATTATCATAAGCCTTAGTAATATCAAGCTTCCAGATAATGTTGTTGCCTCTCAACCTAACATCCAAATCATGACATAATTGTTGCGCCAAAAGAATATTATCAACAATGGCCCGGCCTTTCACAAACCACATTTGGTAAGGGGAAATGATCTTAGGTAACATGAAGTTTAACCTACTTATGAAAATTTTAGAAATCAACATGCTGAAAAAAGTACAAAGGCTGATAGGTCTGAAATCATTACAAGTGGAAACAGCCGTAGTTTTGGGAATAAGTACCAAAGACGTGGAAGTAAAAAACTGAGGTATCAGGTTCCTCTAAAAGAAATCCAAAACAGCCGAGAAAAGATCATTACAAATGATATTCCAAGTAACTTGGAAAACATTACTAGTAAACCCATCCGGCCCCGCAATCGAATCACCATTCATGTCACAAACAATATTCTTAACTTCATCCAACGAGGCAGGATTCACAAATAAGTCATTATCCTTCTGAGTAATGATGTTAGGAATAATACTCCGATCAAACATATTAGAAGAAGTAAACACATTATTTAGCCTTTTTTTTTTTTTTTGAAATGTTGAACATGAAGATTATCAATTTCCTCCCACTCTTTAGTGAAAGAACCATCATCCTGCCTGATTTTAGAAATAGAATTTTTGGCCCTTTTTCTATTAACCAACACATGGAAATATTTGGTAGTATTATCCCCCTCAACCAAGTGTTTAGCCGAAGCTTTTTGCTTCCAAAAGGCTTCCTCCTGGGCTTGAAGCTTAAACAAAACAACCTTATCCTCTTGAAGAAGATTAATATTAGAATTATTAGGACAAAGTTGACAGGTATTCTCCAAAGACCTAACCTTATCCTCATTAATAAGGATATTGGTAAAAAGGTTTTTAAAAACTTTATGATTCCACCAATTAAGGACTTGTTTTAAACGATTAAGCTTGAGCCATAACCTTTTCATGCCATTTATAGCATTATCCAAAAAAACATAAGCATTCCAATTATCCTTCACAACTCCCATAAAAGAATCATGAAGAAGCCACATATTTTGAAATCTAAATTGAGGGATATAATTCAAAATTCTATCATTAATAGTAATAAGTAAAGGAGAATGATTAGAGAGGGTTCTACTAAGATGTTCAACCGAGATATTACCAAAGGAATTGAGCCAGTTGTCATTAAACAAAACCCGATCCAAACGCTGCCATAAATGAGCACGATTCCAAGTAAACTGATTACCAGTAAAACCAATGTCAACCAAATTGCAATCACAAATCATATTGTTAAATTCCTCCATAGAAATAGAATTGGGGGGAGAACCCCCAAAACACTCAGAAGGATCAGAAATTGTGTTGAAATCACCACCAACAAGCCAAGGAAGATTACAAATGCTATTAAAATCATTTAATTGATCCCATAAAATCCGTCTGGAATTTCCAGCTTAATAACATTTCCTTAAACAAGTACAGGAATTTCCATAAGAATCACAATCACCTCAGAACTCGAAGGAAAAGAATGAGCTTGATCAATGGGAGCCTCATACTTTTCATTAGTTTTTAAAACATATTCCTCCAAATTAACAAGTTTTTCAATATGAATCAAATCCCCATTAGATCTATGTGTTGTGATTGAAGGATCCTTCTCTTTACGAAGTTGAGGATCCTTCTTAAATCATTCAGAGATACCATGGCCATGCATTTTGCAATAAGAACAAAATATAGGAAAATTCTCGAATTCAACTTTTTGAAAATAACCTTCAATTTCGATCCAATCCAAATATCGGTGGGGTGTTTTTTGGAGATATCCATCTCAACCAAGACCCGAGCTATAGAGGGTCGTGAAACAGCCGCAGTAGCCTGGTCAGTTTGTAATGGTTTTCCTAAAATCGACGCCAACCCAAATAAAACTTGAGAATTAAAGAAATGAAGCCGGAGATTCGGGAATGAAATCCATACAAACGCTATAGGGGATTCTTCCCTAACATCAAAATCAGCTGTCCACTTTAGCAACCTCATTTGGCAAGACTGGATATAATAAGATCTTCTAGCAAAAATTCGGCTATAATCAAGGTCATTAGTGAGTTGAATCACTACATGCCTTGTATCCAATAAACCAACATGAAAAGCACCCGTGAGTTTTAAATTAGCAAAAAAATTCAAAATAATGTCGAGATTAGGTCTCTTTACAAGAACTTACCAACCAACGTCAAATTGTAGGGAGTAGCTAGTTGAGAAACCACGGCATACTCAAAAAGAAGGGCCAGGCATCCCTTAAAAGATGAATGCATAAATATAACTTTTGAAGAAGACGAAGACGCACCAAAAACAACATCTTTGAAAGATCTCGAGATCCCTTCAACATAAGAAGGAGCGAAGGGAGGGGAAGACGACGAAGTCGTCATAACTCGAACCGAAAAACTTGAAACAGGCCTCAAAAACAAAAACCAAAAGACGAGCAAAGAGAAACGATAAAGGAAACAGATGATCAAAACAGAGAAAACCAGTCCAGGATCGTGAGCCAAAGAGCGTAACGGAGAAACCCTAAATCGCCTCCAAATCGCCTCTGATGTATATATTACAAGCCAAATTTCCACAGTATGTAGGTCCAATCGACATATATATATATATACCCAACATAGGGCATCTTCTTTTTATGAAAAAGTTAATATGAAGTAATTTTCTTTTAAGTATTACAAAGTTTGCAACCATTTATGAATAACTTTTTCTCTATCAAAGCTTTATAATTACAACATTACAGCTTAAAGCATATTCCTACAACAATGTCTATTGTTAGCTATGATAATAAGTGCTACTAATTTTGTAGCTATTCAAATTTTAATAATTTTCAGTCAAAAAAATTAAAAAAAAAATCTATTAGATTTATTAGCACAGAAAAGACATGTCTATATTTCTGATGGCTCTCAATTGCTTCTAAGCATAGCCAAAATTTCTTAGGGAATTTAGACTAATACAACAACAACAACATCAAGCCTTTATCCCACTACGTGGGGTCGGCTACATGAATCCTTTTTCTCCATTGTGTCCTATTAAAAGTCAAATACTCGTTTAAATCTAATAAAGAAAGTTCATTCCTAATATTTTCTAACCAAAACTTTTTAGGTCTACCCCTACCTTTCTTAACATAAGTCGAATTTAATACCTCTACTCTCCTAACTGGGTCATCGGAAGGCCGCAGTTTTATGTGACCAAACCATCTAAGGCGACTCTCTCTAATCTTATCTTCTACTGGAGCTACTCCAACTTTTTCATGTATATGCTCATTTCGTATCCTATCTCAAAGGGTAAAGCCACTCATCCACCTGAGCATCCTCATCTCTGCCACACTTAACTTAGTATTATGCTTCTCTTTTAATGGCCAACATTCGGCACCATAAAGCATTACAAGCCTCACTACCATCTTATAGAATTTTCCCTTAAGTTTGAGGGGTACATTTTCTATCACATAGCAAGCCCGATGCATTCCTCCACTTCAACCATCCAACTTGAATTCTGCTGATAATATCCCCATCTATTTCACCATCACTCTGAACAATAGATCCAAGATATCTAAAATGTGTACTCTTATTAATGACTTTATCGCCCAAAGTCATAATTCCCTCACTAGGTCTATTACTACTAAAATTACACTCCATATATTCTGTTTTATATCTACTCAAGCGAAAATCTTTAGACTCTAAGGTTGACCTCCATAATTCAAGTTTACCTTCAACTCCCTCTCTAGTCTTATCAACAAGAAGAATATCATCAGCAAAAAGCATACACCAAGGTACATCCTCTTGCAAATGTCTAGTGAGAACATCCATGACTAAAGGAAAAAAGATATGGGCTTAATGCTGATCCTAGATGTAACCCAACCGAAATAGGGAAATACTTGGTCAATCCACCTTGTGTTTAAACACAAGTAATATCTCCTGCATACATATCTTTAATGATTTGAATATAAGCATTATTGACTCCTTTCTTTTCAATAACTCTCCATAGCACTTCTCTTGGAACTTTATCATATGCTTTTTCTAAATTAATTTAGACTAATGACATATTTTATTAATTAGGAGAGCCAAACCTTTGTAGGAGTGGGATATTCAATTGGATCATCAAAACAATCAGATTATGAATAGTGGTCATGCACATACTGGAGAAATTATTCTATGTGGATGCCGAAGGTCTTCTGAAATACAACCAGAATGCACCACATCATCCCTTCGCTCAGTACCGTGGCTCGGTACTGCTCGGTACCACGGTTCTATACCCCTTATGTTGTGCATTCTGGTTGGCCTCAGGATAAGGTTCTGCATTTGGTCTCCGCACAGAATAATTTCTCCACATATTGAGAGAAAAATAACGGGGTGAATTTATGGATTGGCCACACACTGTTAGCTTATAAGTGATGATCTAAAGAAATTATGGAGCATCAGGTAGTTTCTATGGCCGAATGTCTACAATCTCTATCAGAGATATAGAACATTTTTATGTCAGACCAAGAACAAATGATTTTGCAATGTGCCACATTAGAACTAAAAGATAATGAGGACGGGAGTTAGGAGGAGGAAGTGAGATGAAAAGTGAATTGAGAGAATAGATGAATGAAAAACAAACTTGTGATATTTTATAATGACTTTAATATTTAATTTTTAAGTAATATTTTTATGCCTAATTATGTTATTTTTTTCAATATTGTATGTTTTTATTATTTGGGATATGTTACTATTTTCTTCTTCTTTGTATACATGTCATTATTTTTTATGAATGATGTATATACTATCAACTCACTACATAAGTGTTGCAAGAAAAGCATCAAGCTACTGGTTGATTTTTCAATGGTAAGTATCACGTTTTGATGAACATTGTGTCCGTATATAACACCAAAAAGTATTAGGAAAGCTTTTCTAATGGATTTTGAGCTGTTGAAAATCATTTTGGATGTGTTTTTACCCAAGAAAGAATTTTGGCAAAAGCTTAACAAAATTTAGATTTGTACAAAACATAATCCAATTTTAGGTACAAAATTAGGCATCCAAGGCTTAATTATTGGCAAGTAGTCCTCCTACTCAAGTATTTGTAAGGCCTATGTGTTAATAATAAAAAAATGATTACAAGACCATTGACCTTGATTTTTCACTACATGAAAGTAAGCTTTTTGCAACAAAAAAATCTGCTTAAAACAAGCCAATTCGTCACAAATTGCGGGTTGTGGAAAATTAAATTTCAACTGTAAAAGTTGCGTCACAAAAGTATTTACGATGGAAGAAATTCTTTGCAAATATGTTGCAAAAGATTTACGGTGAATTTATGACATAATTAAATTGAAGAAAATGACATCTGCTTTTTTTCAAAATCCCGCAAATGCCATCACAAATTATGACAGATTTGTGGTGGAAATACTGTAGTAAATTGCGGCAAAAATTTCACCACAAATCCACCGCAATATGTGACAGATTGTTTCGTCACAAAATATGATGCTTGTTCGATGTTTCAATGTTTGTGGCAGAATTTTCGCCACAAAGTCGCTAGTAACCTGTAAAAAAATGCTCATACAATGAGTTATTAAACTTTTCAACAATAACAATCCAAGCAATTTAAAACAGCAGTTAATAATGCTAATTAATATTCCAACAAACAATGATAAATAAACATATGAAACACACTTTTGTACAATCATATTTCAACTACTCAAATAGATAATCACATTCCATACGATTCTACAATTACTACAACACTATAAAAGTATTAAATGTTCTTATGCATAAAAAAGGCTAAAAACCTCTCTATCTGGTCTCTATTGTTCACACACCTCTAGCGTTGAAGCCCGCCTCCCCTCCCTTTCTCTCTCTCGTTCACATGCTCTAAAGAGAGAGGTAGAAGCCCCCTCCTCCTCTCACCTCTCTGGTTCAAATAGGACAGAGGAGACCCACCCCTCTTCTCCCATTCTCTTTCTTCTTTGACACCATGAACTACATGAAAGGCATAGACCGTGCCCGATCTACCGTCGCCAACTTCTTACCCTGGCCGAGCCTGATGCTAGCAACTGAAGCCCCTCCCGTGGACCTTCTCTCACACGTACATGTAATTTCCTTCCCTCCCTTCATCTTTTATCTTCTCCTTCTTCTTCTTACTCCATATTTTCTTCTCCTTCTTCTTCTACATTTTCTTCTCCACTGTCCATATTTTCTTATCCTTCTTCTTCTACATCTTCTTCTTCTTCTTGTACACTTCCTGCTTCTCCTTTCTCCATATCATTTTTACCTTCCTCTTTCTCTACCTCCCCCATTCTCCTTCTCTTCCTCTAATTTCCTCTTCTCCCCTTTCATATCTTCTCACATATTTACTTCTAAAAAAAAATGAAAGTTCGTGCAGGTTGTTAAACCTTAAGAAATTAGTCTGAGGCTCGCCTAGGAGGGGGGGTTGAATTGATAATTTAAAAAAAATTCCAACTTCAAAATAATAATGATAATATTTTTAAAACAATTTTAGAAATTAAAATACCAAATTTCAATTAATTTTGCAAGCGAACGAGTTTATCAAAAATATTAATTTAACTACGATGATATCTTTATTTATAAAACTAAGCAATAATCACTGATTTTCCTAAGAAATTATAACAAAAACAAAATGCAAGAATTGATAATTTTAAAAAATTTCCAACTTCAAAATAATAACGATAAATATTTTTAAAATAACTTTAGAAATTGAAATACCAAATTTCAATTAATTTTGCAAGCGAACGAGTTTATCAAAAATATTAATTTAACTATGATGATATCTTTATTTCTAAAACTAAACAATAATCACTGATTTTCCTAAGAAATTATAACAAAACAAAATGCAAGAAAAATAAAAGAGTAAAAACGAAAAACACACCAGAGATTTTTATAGTGATTCGACCAACCTTGAGCTACGTCCACTCCCCGAAGTCCTCCGCTCTGAGAATTAGTACTAACACTAAGTGACTCTCCTTTTTCTCCCACAGTAAAGTGAAGAAGCCCTTACAGACTCACTTTAACCAAACCTGATGAGGTAGAGTGTCGGACGTTATGTCACCCTCCCAGTGACAGCAGCGAACCTTGACTCATTTTTCTCCCTCCTAGAAAAGGAAACGAACCTCAGCTCCTTTTTTCTCCCTCCTAGAGAATGCATAGTACCTCACCTCCTTTTTTTCTCTGCTTCCTATAGAAGGAAGAGTACCTCAAGAACTTGACACAGAAGCCTCTCTCACTAGCTAGAGAGCTTCCAAAGACTCAACAAGGCCATAGGAAAGCAAGGGTGTAGCTAGCTTGGATCAACCATATAATCTCCTCACACTCCTTATCCCTCACGCTCAACCTCACCTTCTCCTTCCTCTCAAACCCTAGATTTCTCAAAATTTTCTATCTCATAGTACCTTCAGCAGTCACGCAATCCTCTCACCATTATAAAGAAAGTTTCTAAAACTTGCTTAATTATTGGGATTCAAGATATCCTAAAAATTTATGTTAGCCATCATTATTCATACAACATGATTTGAGTTTGTCTGATATGATCAATTAAAAATTAGTCTCATCTAGTACGATGTAAACAGTTATTCAAATGAATTCTTCAATTTATTTGAACACAATGTATAGTACTATCCATAGATCTTCCAATACAATCTATTTGATTTCCACTATTAATATAGGATGATTATTAGAATGACTAAAAATTGTCTCTGCTAATTATTTTGTAATGCTCTCATCATACAATACGGTTAGTTGATTTCAAGTAGGTCATCAAGTATGATATAGTACGATTAGTTTAAAAATCATGGTTTTATTTGGTAGGATCTTTGGAATTATCAAATTTCATCATTAACGATTGTTTGGTATGATCAACATCATATAGTATGAGAGAGAGAGACTCCAATTTTCTAGAGAGAGAAAAATTCAAATTATGTTTGTTAGTTGATTTGGTGGCTGTTTCAAGGATGCCAGTTGGTCATCCAGCTATCTTCTCCGACGATGGAGCTACTGAGGGCTTCGTCAATTATAATTCACAACCACTTTTGGTTTGTGAATCTACCCCTAATAATGGTGCATTAGTGATCAAAGAGCCAACCTTTTTAAGCCTATTTCCACTGTTTATGTGTCAAGCAAAGGAAAGGAGATTGAAGCTTCGGTGGAAACTGGTACGCCTTATCCTGGCATTACTATCATTTCTAATGGAGGTGAAGCTTCTTCATCATCTGGTATGAAGATTTTTTTTCAATTTATTTGGTAATATCAATAAAGAGAATTTTGGTTCAGAGGGAGGTCCTTCAGTTCAAATTTATAGAGATGATCCATCAGTTGTTTGCAAAAATGTCCAAATCAATTCTTTGATGGCTAAAGATCAAGGAGTTATAGCAGGCATGAATGGAAAAATGGAAACAAACCCATGGAACAAATGATTTACATTAAGGTCGATATTACTAAGGAGGAGCATTTTTTAACAGAGGACGGGAAAGCTGTGAAATTTTTTTAGCCTAATGTGAAAAGTAATTATAATTGTCTACAATTCTCTATTGTTGTAAAGGTATTTTTAGGAAGTGTCCATTTCAAATGATTGCTATGGAATTACGCCGTCAATGGAGTCAATTTGGCAAATTCTATTTGACTGCTATTGGATTAGGATGGGTGATGTGTTCCTTTTTTTCAAAGGAGACAATTGAGAACGTATTATCTAGAGGATCTTGGTTCATAAATGGCCATATAATTGGTATGGATAAATGGAGTTTGGATCTCTCTCCTTTATCATTAAAAGGTTTAAGTTCTCCGGTTTAGGTAAGGATGCCTAATCTTCCTCTTTTTTGTTGTGATGAAATCAATGTTGCAAGAATTGCTTCTTTAATTGGTACTCCTCTTCTAATTGATGGTAACATGTTTCAATGGAGTAAGAGGGAATTTGCTAGAGTTTGTGTGAGGGTCGAGCTAGATATGCAACTCCCTTTGGGAGTTTGGGTTGAAGGTCCAAATGGAAGATTCTTTTAAAGAGTTTAGTATAAGAAGATTTCCTCTTTCTGTTATAAGTGTGGTAAGATTGGGCACTTAATCAATTATTGTGAAATGAATAAGTTGGAAGGAAGAAATGAATCGGCTGTGGTACAGGAAAATAAGGAAGGTAATGGTGGAGATTCTGATCCTAAGGGTCCTTCTTATGGACCTTGGGTACATGTACCTGTAAATAATAAGTTGAAATCAAAGGAGAATGAAATCTTAAAAGATGGGAATGAAGATGAAATTTTAATTTCTGAAGAAGCTCTACATACCGAGAAGGAGATCATAGCTAAATCAGAAGTTCCAAATCAAGGATTCTCTATTTCAGGAGGTGTGGAATCTGTAATCAATTCTCTTACTAATTTTTTCTCTTCCTAGAGAAAATAAATTTGAAATGCTAGGTGAGCTAGAGGAAGAAAATGGAGAGAAGGTTTCGGTTGATAAAGGTCAAAATGTTGAACTTGAAATTGAAGAAGGAGAAATTTTTAATTCAGCAAAGGCTTTTCAGTCTGTTGTTGAGGTTGTTATGGGATCATGTGAGAAGGATAGTAATGATGTTGTCTCAGTAATTGACAATAAAAAATTAGATAGTGTGGGGAAGGTTAAGCCTAAATTCCAAAAAGAACTCAGATTTCTGGGGCCATTGAATCAATCTTTGAGGCTTAAGAAGCTATATGGGTTGAATAAAAAAAAAGGTGGGGGACCTTCCCCCTTGGAGGCCAAATGAGTTCACTTGCTTTTTGGAATTGGAGAGGGGCCAATATGAGGGAAGCCTCTCTATATTTGAAGGAGGTGGTTAGAGATTGGGATGTTTTTTTTGTTGGTATAGTAGAGACAAAAATTGCTTCTATGGATAAATGGGAGTTTGGTAAATGAATTGGTAAAGATTGGGACTTTTTTTATCCTTTTGATGGAATGTAAGGAGGAATAGTGGTGATGTGGAGAACTGATTTTGGAAATTATTCTTTGATAAAAGCAACTAAGAAATGTGTGATTGGGAAGCTTAGTATTGCGAACAAAGGTTCCTAAATTGTTTATACCATTTATGGCAGTAGAGACGTATATAGTAGAAGAAAACTTTGGGAATGTTTGGTCTTGCATTCCTCATTGGATATGCCATCTATGATTGGTGGTGACTTTAATTGTATTTTATCTCATGAAGGAAAAAGAGGAGGGAAAAAGTTTAAATTCTCTCTTGCTCCTCAAGAGATGAAGTCTTTTATAAATGTTTTTTATTATCATGATGTGGGAATCATAGGTCCTAAATATACGTGGTGTAACAACAAATGTGGGCATGCTCAAATCTGGGAAAGACTTGACAGGTGTTTACTCAACTCTAAAGCTTTGGAATTGGTTCCTCAAGCAGCTAATAGACATGTGGCTCAGGTGGCTTCCGACCACTATCCTGTTGTATTCCAGATTTTTAATAAAGAATTCCAAAAATCCAAATTGCTGAGATTTGAAGATTTATGGTTGTCATACCCTACTTCTTTTAATGTGGTGAAGAAAGCTTGGAGTAAGCTAGTTGAAGGTGATCCTATGGAGGTATTGAATAAAAAATTTCATAGGGTGTTAAGGGCTCAATTTTTTGGAGTAGAGCTAAACATCAAAATCTCTTGGAGTTAAAGGAGAAGCTTAAGAAAGAGGTGGCTGAATTGCAAAATGTGAAAATGAATGGTGAAGGAAATTTAGATGACACCCATTTGTTACTCAAAATTAAGGTACATGATCTAAATGTCACTCTTGCTTGGTTAAATAAATGGTAGAGATAAAGACTGAAGGTAAAATGGTTGGAGGAATGTGACATCAACTCTAAATTTTTTCATGCCTTTGCTAATGGTAGAAGAAATGGAAATTTAATTAAGCAAGTGAAAAATGAAGTTGGGGAGATGGTGATAGATCAAGATGTTATAGAAGATACCTTTCTCAATTTTTTTTCTTAAAAGTGGAAGGAGGGGGGTTATTTGCTATATGGATGGCCGAAGATTATATGTTCCTTAAGTATGGAGGATATTACTCTTTCGAAAGCTGATTACTCCTTTTGAGGAAGTTGAAAAAGTCATTATAAGCCTTGGGAAGAATATTTTGCCTGGTGTAGATGGTATTCCCTATTCCTTCATCAAAGCATATTGGAAACTAATCGGCCAAGACATCTAGAAGGCTTTTTCTCATTTTATTTCTTTGGGTTCTATGAATGATAAGTGGAAATAAACTCTTTTGGTCCTTATTCCTAATGTCCTAAATCCGGTAGATCCTTCTCATTTTCATCCTATTAGCTTTTGTTCATCTATTTATAAAATTGTTGCAATAGTTTTATTAAATAGACTAGCTATGGTGATCAACAATCTGATAGCGAAAACTCAAGCTTTTTTTAAAAGGAAGATCTTTGTCTGAACATGTCCTTTTGGTTCAAGAATTATTTCATAAATTTAGATTTTCTAAATCTAAGAAAGGGATGGTGGCGGTGAAAATGGATATGGAACAAGCATATGATTGTATGTCTTGGACTTCTTTGAAGCATGTTTTGGATCATTTTGGTTTTCCATTGGGTTTCTTGAATCTTTTGATGGAATGTGTGATAGATCCAAAATTTCCTATACTTTTCAATGGCACTAAATCGAAGTGGATAGAAGAAAAAAGTGAATTTAGACAAAGATGTCCACTATCTCCTTATTTATTTAATTTGTGCTCCCAACTTTTATCAAATATTTTTAATCACAATGGAAAGGATTTGGGCATCAAGGTAGCTGCCTCGGCTCCTAAGATTTCCCACTTATTATATGCAGATGACGTGTTGTTGTTCTCATAAGCTAAATCTGTAAATTTGAAAAAGTTGAGGATCATTTCATAATATTGCAGTTGGACTGGTTTGTCAATTAATTTAAAAAAATCCTCTATTGTTTTTTGGGAAATCAGTTGGTTGAGCCAAAAGAAAGATCTTTTCAAAAATATTCAAGTATAAGGAAGTCCATGAATTGAAATACTTGGGTATCAAATTATGTATGAGAAGGTTGGTTTCATTGGACTATCTTTTTATCCTTGAAAAAGCAGCAAGTAAAATATATGGTTGGGGTAATAAGTTCTTCTCTTTACTTGGGAGGCTAGTTCTGGTAAAATCAGAGATGCTTGCTATTCCAGTTTTTCATGTTTCTCATTCACTGGTTCCTCTTAACATTTTGAAAAAGTTGGAGATGATGTGCAGAGATTTTATTTTGAAAAAATCTGATAATGCTCGAGGAATGCACTATATAGCTTGGGAAGTTCTTTGCAAGCCTTGGGATGAAGGAGGAAGGGGAATTCACTCAGCTGTATATATGGCCGGACCACTAAGAGCTAAGTTTGCTTGGGAATTCATCAATGGATCTAATTCTTTGCTTTATAGAACATTAAAAGCAAAATATGGGAATAGTATTTGGAATGATAATTGGAAAAGAAACTCCTCGTCCAGTTGTAAAATTGTGTTGAAAGGAGTTCAATCACTTCGGCCTTTGGTTAAATGGAAAGTTTCTACAGGTTCTTCTATTGATACTCTACGAAATGTGTGGCTTCTTAATAGGAGCTTTTCTAAGTGGCCGACATTTATTAATGTTATGGAGGAGGACTTTCCAAATCTAGAGTTTTTCATTAAGGAAAAAGAATGGGATCAAGGTGAACTTATTAAGTTTTTTTGGAATTGATTTGTTGGAGCTGATTTTACAAGTGCAAATTGAAAAAGAGGAGGAAGCTGATACCATGGAACTCATGTTCAGATTTTCTGGTATATCATTGGCTTCTCTGGCGAGGATGGAGATTGTTCCTGCTTCTGCTGATAAACTTAATTGGAAGTGGCTGAAGTTAATCAAATTATCTCCATGAGTTGAATGTTTATGGTGGAGGCTGTTAAATAATGCTATGCCTACATGTGATTTTTTTGATGTATAGAAGAATTATGCCGGTTAACAGCTATCTGAGGGGTTGTTCTACAGCTGAGTCTATTGAACATGTTGTGGATTGCTGTGAAAGCTTATTCAATTGATAGAATTGTTAAGCAAGTGGCGATTCAAATTGCAAATATATACTTCTTTCACATAATGTATAAGGCATATGAAGCTTCTTACAAATTCAAATCCTTTTATGGCTAATCTTTATTGTACAGTTGTTTATTTTTCTTGGAAAAGTATAAATAATGTTATACATGGCTGTAAAGAGCTTGGTGTGGGATATATGGCTTCAAGAGCTGTTGACATAGCTCTATCTTCATCAAGTTGCAACTTCTTCTCGGACCACTGGGGTGATAATCAGCTTTCAAAGCTGTCTATTTCTTCTTGGCACCCTCCTCCACTCTATTGGATTAAAGGCAACTTTGATGCGGCTCTTTTAAATTAAAATGAAGCTATAATTGCTGGAGTTTTTAGAGATCGTAAGGGCAGGTTTCTTTTCACCTTTGGGTTCAAATGCATTCATTGAGACATTGGTTTTTTGGACCTTTTAGCAATCTGAGCAATGAAATATGTTCTTCAAGATTGGAATTTTGAGGCTAAAGGGATTATTATTGAAGGAGATAACTATAATGTCATCAAGTACCTTCAAAATTCTTTGGATAAAGCTTCTAATAAATGGGACATGGAATCAGTTGAAGACTTGTCCTTCTTGAAGGATGTTGGGAATTTTTTATTTCATTTTGTTCATAGGGAATGTAAAAAATTAGCAATTTTGTTTGCTAATTTTGCTTTATTAGGAGATTTTTTTGGGATGATCTCAATTGTAATAAGATTCCTCCTAGCTCTTTTGTTTTGCTTAGGAAGGAGTGTGATAAATTTTCTATCACAAACCAGTTTGTAATAGTTTTTTTTTATTTAATGCTATTGATAGTTTCAAAAAAATATATAATACAGTATGATCGGCTATCATTAATTAAACCATGATTTGATTGACTAATCACGGGGTTAATTTGAGCAATATTTCAAATATTTGTACCATACGATTAGCATCATATAGTACAATTAGTTCAAAAATCAAATTTCAAAATCTTACTTAAAGTAATTTGGCGGCTAGGGTTTTTAGATCATAACAAATCTTATAGTACGATCCAAAATATATAGTATGGTTAGTTCACAAAAAATAATTTTTTAATTAGCCTTTAAGACCTTTTCTTTCTATACTAATTATACATTATGATTGTAAGATGTACAGTACGATTAGCACAAAAAATTTAACTTTTAAAATTTATCTCACTCCCCTTGTATGTGTGTGCATGGTCACTCAATTACATACACTTTTATATAGTCAGACTCAAGAAATAGAAAATAAAAAAAGTAAAATTATAAACTTTATTTACTTGACATTCCTAATCTACCCAATCTTGAGCTTTCAGTAGCCTTAAGCGGTGTATGTCTTGCCTGCAATGTTAGTGCTCATAGATAAAAGAAATATCTAAAATATTTAATGAGAAAAGTAGCAATTCAATTAATAATATTTGTCATCATCAAAATCACATACTAGAATTTCTGGGTTGCAACAAAAGAAAATTATTAACAATATTTTCCTAATTACCTTTGGAATTGAAGCCAAATGCCTCATAGATTAGTTTTATTTTAACTAGATGTATAACCCAAAGCATTGTGTATTATATCAGTTAGTATTGTAATCTATTATTGATAAATATGCATGATAGTTAGGGATTGTGTCGAGGGAGAGGTTACTTGTCAAAATGAGTTATGTCGTACTTCTTAAGTGTGATTCACTTCGTAATCACAAGTAATTATGATGTTTAATTCATATTCATGTGTCCAATTCTAGCTATTTTGAAGATATCAAATATGTTAAAAGAGCTTTTATATTCATACATCTATTGGATCCATCGTTATGTAATGGAATATGTTCCTCTTTGTCTCTCTTGAGAATATGAGAAGAAGGATGGATATCTCTGTTGAGGTTGAGTATTATTTAGTTTATTTTCTTATTGTGCCTTATGAAAAAACATATGCAATCAATATGCTTGACAATATTAATACCCATGGGCAATTCTAATTGTTTCTACAAAGATTATTTAGTTGAGCTATTTACATGCTTGTATGATTCATGGTTGATTAGATGTATGTTTAGTTATAAAAGAAGTCAACCATGTCATAATGCATTCACACATTCATGAATCTTAACATTACATAGGTGTTTGATACTATGCAATAACGAATGTGATGTTTATGTTATACAATTTCATTTACTTCATGCTTCGATCATGAACATGTATAGATCTAGGGTAAATGCATGATTTGTGTTGAAAGATTTCATGAATTCTTGAAAGTTCTTAATATGAAGCTTGTTAAGATTCATGTTAGATTTGATTGTGAGATAAATGATGTTGTTTGTTTTCTATGAGTGACATTTTACTTCATGAATCATAATTGAACTAAGATGTTTGCTATGTATGCCTATGTCTTGCATGTATATGATGTTCCAATTATCTCCATGAAGAACATTTAGTGTAATATTCATATAGTTTTATAATTCATTCATGGGCAATTGAAGGCATCCTTAGTTTCAATAAAAAAAATCATGCCATAATAATATGTTAATATACATTTATGAATCTTAACAATGTAAGTCTTAGCAATAATGTTTGATAACTTCACCTATTTCATGTTTCAACTATGAGCATTCATAGATATAATGTAATGGAGTTTATTTATATTGGAAAAGGACATGTATTCTTGGAAGCAAATGTTCTTATATTTGTTAACTTCTCATATGTTTGACTTGAATATCTTTATAAAGTTTAAAAAAATAAGGAGAAAATGATGTTGGTTGATACCCTCTTTGTTAACAAGTTTCTTATAGTTGATAATCAAATTTCATATGAAACCCATGCTTTTGTGCATGGGATATTTAAAATTCATTATGCATATCTATATTTTGAGCATGAGAATATGAAGAAAGACACCTAGAATGGCGTATTTTGATTCATGCCTAGTATGGAAGGGTGCATTCCATGTTAATCAAATTTTTTCATGAGTTCTTATAATAATTAAACGAGACAATGAATTTACAAATACTTAATTATTATGATTTTTATGAAGTATACGTTGAATGTATTTCTCATTGTCAAAGGTATATAGAAAGTTCTTGCATCTCGAGAGCCCACTGATAGATGGCAAGTTTGTTATGAATAGTTGTGCTCCAATAATATGTATATGTAAGCAAGAAAACTTTGATTATATTAGAAAATCTCATAAACATTTTTATTTTTGGATGTTGTATATGGATGCAATCAATTACCCTACTTGATTTAATGATTTGTGGCTTTATTAAATTTCATATGTACATTACTCTATTCTTTCACATCATGTCAATTAGTTAAATAGAGAATGTAAGTGCCCTGATACCACTTGTAAGTGCTCTAATACCAGTTGAAAGTCCAAGGAGGTTGTTAGACCTCAATGAGCTATCGCTAAGGCTCACTAATTTGTAAGTAATACTACCACTTGATACAAAAGCTAATATACTTATCAAAAGTTATAAAGATAGTGATAATTATCTTATCAATATCATATAATATCAATCACAAAATTTTAACCAAGCAATTATAAAAGAAATTAAAATTCAGAAAAATAAACTACATAAAATAAGATTAAAAAGAATACACCATATTTATAGTAGTTCAGTCAAACCATGATCAACGTCCACTCCCCAGAGTCACCCACTCCGGATATTGCACTATCACTATAGTGGCTCTCCTTAGCCTCCACAACTAGGTAGAGAAACCCTTATAAACTCTCTTCCACCAACTCAGTGCGGCAAAGGATCATAATTCTTTCACATGTAAAGAACCTTGACTCCTTTTCACCCTCCTTGTGAGGCAAAGAACTTGGACTCCTTTTTACCCTCCTGGTGAGGCAGAGAACCTAGAATCACTTTTACCTTCCCTGGTGCGGCAAAGAAGTCAGGTCCTTTAACACCAAAGATATCTTCTTCTTCCCAAAAATTTTCTCAAGAAAAATCTTAAATTTGTTGGTACTAAGATGCAAGCTTTAGAGAGAAACCATGTGAAACCTCCTCCACACTCCCATGAACCCCACAAGGATCTTCTCCCTCTCAAACTCCTCCCTTGTGTCACTCTCAGTCAAGGCTCTCTCTTAAAGTTTTCTTCAAAAGAATGAAGACTCAATGCATGCCAAAGACTCTTAAAAAGTCTTTGGAGAAAGCTTAAATAGAGGGCATCAAAAAATCCTAAAAAATCAATTCAACCATCAAAAAGCATACAGTACAATCTAAGGATTATTCAGTATGATGTATAAAATTTGACATGTTAGTATTGTACGATGACCAATTAGTACAATATGAACAATTCAATTTGTCTATTCGTAATGTATGATCATTAGTATGAATAGATCAATTTGCACATTAGTCCTATACAATCATCAATATGAATGACTGATCGTATAGAATGATTAGCTCAACTGAAATGCAGTTCATCCAGGATGAATCATGGGATGATCAAAATCGTCTTTGTTGATCATATGATATGATCCAATTCATATAGTACGATCAAAAATATCAAAATTAAGTATATTCAATTGACTAATCACAATATTAAATTAGGTATTTTTTAAACATCGTACAATATGATTAGGTTTGTATAGTATGATTAGAATAACTTTTCAAATTCAAAATTTTTACCTAATTTAAAAGATGGCAGGCTTTCTAATTATAACAGATCATTCAGTACAATGTGGTATTCGTATTGTACAATTAGTTATATTTCAAAAATATTTTTCCAAGAAAAAATAAAATATTTTAATTAATTTCTATAACACTACATCATACAATATGATTCATATCGTATAGTATGATGTACATAAAATTTAAAATATTTAAAAATAATTATACTCCCCTTGTGTGTGTGCACGGTCAGTAAGCTAGAATACATCCTTACGAACTTATATCAAGAAAACAAAAATAAATAAATAAAAATTACATACTCATTTAAGATAACCTATCTATCCAATCTTGAGCCCTGAATCTTCAAAGAACGGTGCATGGTGTACCTAAAATGTTAGTCAACACATAAACAAATATGCTTTACAAATACTAAGAGAAAAAAAGAGGTAATCAATAATATTTATTATCATCAAAATTATAAACTCGAAAGCCCGAGTTACAATAAAGAATTTGTATGGTAAGTAAGTTAGAAAACACCTTTATAAAAATATTTTGTAAATGATAATTATTTTATGTTTAACTAAATTATGCCATTGATTAATATTCTTTATGTTAATGTTTAGAAACCATTTGGTATGTGATTTTGGTTTATCAAAATATAATACATGTAAAGTGTTGACACCTGTAAGATTGAACATAAATGTTTTATAAATATTTGACATGAAATGATACTTGTACGTGATTGAAAAGTTTCTCGTGTATGTTTGAGATTATGTTGTATAAGGATTGATACATATGTTAGTAAGTCTTTATGTGCTTCATGTATAGGTGTATGTTCCATACTAAGACATTATCATATGCTTCACCTATATATACTCTTCATTACCATATTAACAAGATTTCATATACATCAATCTAAACACACATATGACTCTATATGCTATTATTACTTGTTTGTATTATTTACTTACACCTATTATCTTTATATTTTCTTATAATGTACTTATTTTATGCATGTACTATTAGTTGGTGGGTTGTGTTTGTTTGGGCCTTATGAGAAGGCTCTTATGTTTTTGTTGGGGTATGTATTCACCTCGGTGTGCCATGATAAGGTATAATATTTGCAACACTATAAAGGCATCTCATTGTTGTTGAATGGCTACATTATAACACACATTATAGACTATTATTTTATTAACCCGCTTAATGATATATAGTGGGACATATAAGTCAGTTGGGGATAGTGTAGTGCACTAACAAAGCCTTGGCCTTATTAACCAAGGTTTGCTCCCTTTGTGAACCTTAGAGACCTTCATGGTCACCTAGGCCTGTAGTGTAGACTCTCCTATTGTTTCATGCGCTTCATTATTTTTTTCCATGAAGAGGGCTTTGTTAGGGTGTTTTTTTTTTGGGTTTAAAAAAAATACTTAAATAATTCTAAAAATTACATCTTTAATGATTTTAAGCTTTCAAATATTGTGTTCTTTAACATAATAAGGAATGTGAAAAAAGTTTAAAATAAGATTTGGCTTTAGTATGTTAGGATAATCAATATTTTGGTTTGTATAGTGTGTCTCCTTATAGGTGATAAAGTTAGGTTTGTTATTACAATGTATTATAGAACCTATGTTTAAAATATGATTTGTTGTAGGTGTCAATAAAAAAAATAAATAGGTTAAGAAACAAATAAAATTGATTAGACAACAAGGTAAATATTGGATAACTCTGGCCTACGAGGCTATTACGTTAGTCCAAAAAAAATTGAAAATGTTTCTCTTTAATCCCCAAGAAATATGAGATCTACCATAATTCTAGAGAGTGCTTGAATTTTGAATTTTTTGGTGTTCATGCCTGATGGTGAACGTCAGCTACCACCGGCAATCAACCCACCTTAAGGTGATGATTATAATCTTCAAAAATCTATTGGTATAAGTGTTGGCAGAGGTTCTCCTTTGATCATCAAGGAGTTTTTAAAAGCTTTTAATCATTTAAGAATGATTAAGAGCAAGTTCCTTATGTTGGTAAGGGTAAGACTATTTTGAAGGATAGTATTGTCGATTCTTATAAGAATGTCCTGTCTGAGAATTTTCATAATAATTATTTGCATTGTCAAAAGAATTTTAAGAAATCAAAGGCTTATTCTTCAATTGGTCCAATTTTAAAAGTTCAAAGGTTTTCTTATCCTATTTCTTCAGGTGCAACCAATAATTTTGATCAGAATGAAGATAAAATTACCTCATCTTCTAGAATGAACATTGCTTAAATAAGGAGGTGACAAAAGTTAAAGTTGGTAGTTTGCATTATCATTTTGAAGGTCTAGGAAATTCTATAAGCACTTATTCTTCTGTAGTTTTGAATGTTCAAAATAATGGTTGGAGGAAGCCCAATATTCAAATTACTAATCGTGTCAAACCTATAGATATGCCAGATGATGGAATTGAGATAAAGTTAGATACTAAATCTAAAAAAGCTAATAAATACATGCTTAGGAATTTATTGGTGATATAAGTTTTTGAGAATTCCATTCCCTGTTCTATTATCAGTATTGAACTTAGAAAATAATGGAATAAATTGGGTTCATTTCATCTAACAAACTTAGGATTGGATTGGATGCTTTTTTCATTTCATTCTTCTGAAGTCAAGGATGTTGTCTTTAGCAGTGGACTGTGGAATGTAGGGACCCATATTATTGGTATGGAGGATTGAAATCATAATTTTTCTCTGTTTTCTATGAAGAACTTATGCTCCCTTATATGGATTCATTTCCCTCGCCTCCCTTTATTTTGTTGGGATGAATCTAATATAGTTTGAATTGATTCAATGATCATCACGTCATTATTTTTAGATGGAAATATTGTTACAACATAGGAATCCAACTTGAGAATATGTTTTTATATTATAGAAAAATATTATTGTTCTGTTATTTTATTATTTCTCCTAGCATATACTTAACATTTTTTGTTTGTTATTTGTGTGTACTAAAATTTCAGGGATATCATACTCCAGATTACTAAAAACATTAAGACAGAGTTTATTAGAGTTTCATGTAATGAAGTCTGTAAATTATTATTTTTATTATTATTTTAGTTAGAGAGTGTGATTGTAATTGGGTAACCGTACACACACACACTGGAGGAGTGAGTCAAAACTTAAAATTTTAAGACTAACCATACTATACAATTTCCTATCATACTAGACGATTTGTCTTGTTCTTTCCTCCCAAAAAAAGTTAATCAAATAATGTCTTTAATTTTTTGAACTATTCATACTATATGAAGTTTATTCGTATAGACGACTCATAGAGTATAAAATGGATGCGTACCAATTCATCCCAAACAAACTCAATTATTTTTGTATTATTTATAATGTATGATGTAAGTTTGTATATAAGACTAATATGGTACAAAATCAAGTGTGTACTAGTTCATCCCAAACAAATTAATTTATTTTTATATTGTTCATATTGTTTGATGTCTGTTTATACAGATGTTTGGTAGAGTACAAAATGGTGTTATCCACATTCATACCAAACAAAGCATGATTTGAGTTAATTGTTCATATTATATGACTTCCGTTTGTACAGATGACTAGTAGTGTACCAAATATGGTTCATGCAAGCATGTACTAGATGAATAGGTTCAGTTTTGAAATGTTCTTACAGTACGATGTTAGTTCATACAGATGACTGATAGAGTACAAAATAAGGTCTATACAGGATCATACATGGATTTTTGAATTGTTCATACAAATGATCCTTGATCATACTTTACAATCTTAAGTCAGTTGACTTGTAATTTTTAATTTTCTAGATAATTTTTCTTGTGTTTCATATATAAGAGCACTAAAAACTGACATTCATACCCTTTATTACAATTTTCTCTTGAGAGTGGCCATTAAGTGTAAGTGTTTGGGAGAGATTGTGAGAGTGAAGTGTTAGAGATCAAGTGAAGGGGAGTTGTGAGGGATTAACAAGGTTTCCCAAAGCAAGGATCTCTTTTTCTTCTTCATATTTCTGCCCATCTCCTCTGGAGACTTTTGAGAGAAGATCTTCAATATTATGTCACGGTACTCTTCCATCACCAGCAGGGTGAGAAAGGACGTCGATACTCTACTATCACCAGGAGGGTAAGAAATAATAAAGGTTCTCTACCATCATCACGAGGGTGAGAAAGGATGTTAGTACTCTATCGCACTGGGTTGGTGGAAGAGAATTTGTAAGGACATCTCCTCCTTGCTATAGGGACAAAATGAGAGTCACTTTGAATTACTGTAATACCTAGAGAAGGAGTCTCCATGGAGTGGATGTAGGTCTAGTTTGGAATGAACCACTATCAATTTCGTATTCTTCTATTCACTTTACTTTTTTTATATTTTTTTTTTCTTCGCTTTAAATTTGTGTGGTTGAAAAAATTTATTGTGATAATTAGTTTATTTCTCAAATGCATATTTCAGGATTATTGTTTAAACTTTCTAAAAATGATTTTTAAAAATTCAATAAATTTTTAAACTATCAATTCCCCCCCCCCCCCCTCTTGGTTAGCCTTGGGACAATTCAAAAAGGTCTAACAACCTACTTAAACTTTCAAGTGGTATTAGAGCCTATTTTAAAAATTAAAGTTTAGATTACTTTTGAAAAAGGATCATAGCTACTTTTGGAAACCAAAATACTCTAGAAGGATACTTTATCACTAGACCACCTTTATTCGATAACATCCCTATTGATTTTTGGAAAACTCGCATTTATACTTTTCTACAATCACATAACTATCGTATGTATATATTGGTACAAAAAGGTTATACTAAACCCACTAGACCTGTTGATGGCATTAGTGTTGAAACACCATTCACTGATTGGACACTAAAAGAAAAAGACTTAGTATAGCTAAATGCAAAATGTTTAAATAGTTTTTTTCTGTGCTCTAAAATCAGAAGACTATAAGTGGGTTTCTACCTATAATTGGAAAAGAAATTTCTGATAGACTTTGCATAACATATGAAGGGACTAATGAGATTAAATAATCTTTATTGAATATTTTATTACATGACTATGAACTAATTTGCTTGAAATCAAATGAATTAATTTCTTATTTGATACACATTTTACTCAGATTATTACATCATTGCATGCTTTAGGTAGAGAACTAACTAATTTAGAAAAGGTTTATAAAATCCTATGGTATTTACCTATTGCTTATGATGCAAAGATAATTGCCATAACAAAGTCAAAAGATCTGAATGTATATTTAATTGATAATTTGCTTGGATCACTGATTCCTTACGAGCAATGAGTGAATCAAAGATAGATTGATGTAGGTGACAACTAGAAATAGAAGAAAATTGCTTTAAAAGTGGATGATTCAGAAAGTGATCAATCAATGCCTAAGGATAAAGAAGATATTGCACTCATGACTAGGAAGTTCAAAAATTTACTTAAAAGAAAGCTAGCAATGGAGACGTCAGCATTGAAATAAAGATAAGCTCAATAAGAATACAAATGCTTCTAATAAAGTTATTTGTTATGAATACATGAAGCCTGGACATATAAAAATATATTGCTCAAATCTTAAAGCTAATCCTAGCAAGGAGAAAGTTGAGGAGAAAACTAATATTAGGAAGGGAAAGAGTAGAATGCAAAGAGCTTTCTGGGCTAACTCAGCTTCAGACTTCTCAAAAATAGAAGTATAAGAGGATGTCACAAACTTGTGCTTAATGGAAGATAAACTTGATCATTTAGATCAAGAGTAGGTATGTGACTTGTCCTACAATGAATTATTTGAATTTTCTGAGAAAATTTATAATGCATATAGGAAGCTTAAAAAATTGCATGCAAATCTTAACCTCGAGCATTTAAATTTATAAACAAAATATGAAAATCTTAGAAAAGATCATGTATCCATAGATAGAAATCACATGGACTTGTTGGATGAATTTAATGATTTGAATAAGAAATATGATTTATTGAAAACATCATATACTTATCTTGAGAATGATTTTGAGGTGTTTATAGATGAAGCTGATAAAAGAGAACATGAGTTGAAAGTTATTAATTCAGTTTTAGACAGTAGAAACTCATATCTTAATGAAAAATTGAAGGCTTATAAGGAAAATAAGATACCTCCCACACTTTAACAATTTTATAATTCTGATTTAAATCATACTATTTTAAAATCTAGGAAAGACATTATAACTCACATAGATTGGTAAATCTTTTTCCTTATGTTAAGAGCTTTTCATGTGGAATGATAGGACATATTTCCCATACTTGCATAATTCATAGTAGAACACATCTA
Source organism: Dendrobium catenatum (assembly GCF_001605985.2). Taxonomy (NCBI): domain Eukaryota; kingdom Viridiplantae; phylum Streptophyta; class Magnoliopsida; order Asparagales; family Orchidaceae; genus Dendrobium; species Dendrobium catenatum. The sequence continues at coordinate 486,956 of NW_021318723.1, forward strand.
GTATTGAGACCTAAGATGCATAAATTACGGCAAATGAATCATGCTTCAAGATTTTCATTCTTTAGAGGTGAACCTAAATTTATTTGGGTTCCTAAGCCTAATGTTTGATAATTTTGTAGAAATGCTCTAATACAATTCCTTTGTGAGAGCATTTGATACCTGAACAGCGGATGTTCGAAACATATAACTAGAGATACAACTCAATTCATATTTCTTAAGGCCAGGGTTGAAGGCAAAGTGACAATAGGAGATAATACCATTGGGAGAGTGGTAGGTATAGGTATGATTGGCAATAAGAATAACATTTTTATTGAGAATATTTTATTGGTTGAAGGCTTAAAACATAACCTGTTAAGTATTAGTCAGCTTTATGATAGGAGTTTTAACATTAAATTTTTACCTACAAGCTATATTATAAGCCTAAATGGAATTGATGTGTCACATGGAAATAGGATAAATAATGTATACATGCTTGATTTAAATTATGTTAAATCTTCTAATACTTTTTGTCTCAAAACTATTACTGATGAATCTTGATTATGGCATAGAAGACTTTGTCATGTGAGCATAAAAAATCTTAGGAAGATTACCTAAAAAGAATTGATTAGATGTATACCTAAATTATACTTCACTAAAGATCACTAGTGTGATGCATGTCAATTAGGAAAATAAGTCAAGTCCTCCTTTCATTCAATTAAAAATCTTAGAACTAGCAAACCACTAGAAGTCATACAAATGGATCGTTTTAGACCGATTAGCACTATAAGTTTATGAGGGAAAGTTTTTGGGTATGTAATTATTGATGATTATTTAGGATTCACTTGGATTAGATTCTTATCAAATAAAAGTGAATCATTTGAAGAGTTTAAAAATTTTTCATCATCATGCATGTGAAGTCATCATGCATCAAAACGGTTGCATAACATTAAAAATGTTGGAATGAATATTTTAAGAAATCCAATTTTTGTATTTATGTGTATGAGATAGCATCAATGCATAATTTCTTACATTTTGTATTTAATAATTAAAAAAATAAAATACGCATCCATGCATATCATGCATTCATGAAATTATTGTCATGTAATGTATGCTTTGAAAAAAAAGTAAATGGAGTGGTCTATTAATGATAATCTTTAAAGTAATTCCAAACTTGAATGAGAGAAGTTTGGTTTTGCTCACACACTTTAAGTTCATTTTTTCTTATACATATGTACCCTTACTCAACAAATGTTCATGTCTATATTAAGTTATAGATATAGATTGATCTTGTGTCACTTCTATCATTATATAATGAATCGAATAATAAAATTGTGTGATTATGTTGTGATGTGATGTTATATGAGTTGTGATATTATCTTACTACTACTAACATATATTTTATTAAAGACTTAAGATAACAAACCCTAAGATGATTGGTAGTGTAAGGAGTTATACTCTCTTTTATTATTTATTTTTGCTATTTAATAGTATATTCTCCATTTTCATTTTTTAGGTCAAGGTAGGGGTTAAGGGTAGGTTGAGTAGCTGAGACTGATTTTTTTTTTATTTTGGCTGGTTTATAAGTACCTTTTTCTTTCTTTCTTTCTTTCTTTCTTTCTTTCTTTCTTAAGATTTTTAATAGTCCTTTCATTTTTGTATTTCCTATAACATGTCTGTTTGTTGTTAGGGATTGTTATAGCAAGAATATGTACCATATACTTTTGTGGATTAATAGAATGGAAGTAATTTTGTAGATGAGTAAATTTATGTATAGTTGAAAAAATTAGAAGCTATGGTGTCTGACATCTAAAAAGAAATTTGGCATTTCTCTAAATAAAAGAGCTTGGTCTGTTATGTCACCATACAACATGGTATGACCTATATTTGTTGGTCATATTTGGTTAGGTTGTGACAAACGCTCCCTAAATGGCACTTTGGTGCTAAGCTATCTAGCATATTTTTTGTAAGAACTCTATTGCACTACTTTTGTGTGGAATTGTGGTGCTTGTCCAATTTTTTGTTATTTTCATGCACAAAACTCAAGGACTATAAGCACCAATAATATAATATTAGTAATTTGGAATGAACAATTTTATCTTATTAAATTTCTCCAATCTTTAAGCTTTTACTTTCCTCAAATAGCTAATATTATTCTAGGATAAAAATAAATTATCTTTTACCTGGACTATGAATTTTGGAAAGAAATAAATTTAATTATCTTTTTTTTAATAAAAAGCCGAAGCTAGCATATATTAATAAACTAGAAGAAAAATACAACTAAATAGTGGATTCCTCCTTCAAAATGTTAAAGAATGAAGGAGGAACCTTATTCAATGTAAATTAATCCCAACTAAAGCAACTAACAAGAGCATAGTTAGCACACAAGTTTGCTAACTTATTACTTTCTCTACTTATACAATTGAAAATGGCATAATTAAACTCCTTAAGAAAGTCAAGGTCCTCTTCTATGTAGTTCCATTTTTTCCAAATACCTTGCATAAAAGAAATGATGTTGGAATTGTCACCTTCAATTATGATACCTTTATATTTGAACATCCAATCCTTGATCACTTCCTTCAAAGACTGGATTGCTAGAAGCTCCAATTATGCAATATCCCAATGAATGCAAGTTCTACCGAAAGCAAATAGAAATCTGCCTTTACAATCTCTAAATACTCCAGCAATACCTGCTTTATAAGAAGGTAGTAGAGATGCATCTACATTTACTTTTAACCATTTGGGTGGAGGAGGTTCCCAAGAATTTGACAGTTTGGTCGACTGGTTGACATCCCAGTTGCCCAAATTGAAATGGCTAAAATTGTAATAAATCGATGTATAGCAAATAGTATTGGATGCAATAAAAGTTGGACTTTCTTCCACACCTTCATGGATTCTCTTATTCCTTGCATTCCATGATAAAAAATAACATTACAGTATAAATTTTCTAACATACCTCTCTTCAATGCAATCATTTCTAGCCATATCTACTTTCTTCTAAGCTTAGATATACAAGAATTTCGAACCCCCAATGATTTAGAAGATTAATTACCTCCTTTAATTTCAACTAGTTACATACAATATGCTCCGTATCTTCAATAGCATTTCATCCTCTTGGACTGTTAGCATTGTCCAATAACCTTCTATATTGTAAGAATTCGAATGTTGGGATTGCATTTTTACACACCCTCCACCAGAACATTTCCACCCGAGCATTCAGCTTTATTTTTCTTAACCATTTCGAATGCTGAGAATTGCTTGTTGCGGATCATGGTTTATGACTTTGATGATAGCAAACAATCCTTATTTCTCTACGATTGCCTTTTGTGCTAATGTTTCAGGTCCACATGATCAGACTGCAATTTGAAACCAGCTCAAGATTAGGTAGACTATGTATGTATCAGTTTGTAATCTTTTTCCTTTCTTGAGTCTGTTGTATTAAGTGTGGGATCTGTTGATTTGTAACTTGGAAGATTTCATGTTGTTCCCTATAAGATTTCTATTTTTGGTAATATCGGCCGGGATGATATTTATATCGTCCGGGACGATATGTCCAAAATCAGAAACCCTAATTAGGGCATCCTCATTAAGGCAGCCATCATTGATATCGGCTTGGATGATACATGTATCGGCCAGGACGATAGTCTTAATTCAGAAAGAATCAACCGCCATAATCAGTTTAGGAATTCTTTGTTTTAGGAAATCGGCCAGGACGATATTTATATCGTCCAGGACAATCTAACTCAATTATGCCTAAATTGATCTGGTATCTTTAGAAAGCATTAATGGTTGATTGATATGATCACATCGGCCGGGACGATCGCCTGATCGGCCAAGATGATGTCCTGGACGATCCACATCTGACAGCTCGAATTCAGGGCAATGATCAGGACGATTGAAATTGGTTTTAAACTAATCGGCCTGGATGATCGTGATATCAGCCAGGATGATGTAACCAATTTTCTTCTGATCGTCCCAAATCGTCCCGGGCTCATAAGCTGAATTTGTACTGATCGGCCAGGACGATATACCTATCGTCCTGGACGAAAATGGAGGCAACTTGCATTAATGAGCTCATTTTGAGAGCTTCTATTTAAGTTAGGGCAAGGCACTTTGTAAGTGTCTTTGGCAGCCAATGTAGCTTCGTTCTTGTGGGGAAAACTTGAAGAGAGATGCCATTCCAGCAATTGTCATTCCAGAATTTTGCTGAACCAGCTCCATTCAATCCCCCTCCCCATCTTGAACAATCTTCACCTGCACTATAAGATTCACCAATTATGTACCAAACATACCCAATAGCTTTGGTACATTCCAGCATCCATCATGAATAAATTCTTTTACCAAAACTGCATCATCTTCTTGTGGAACTACAAACGTGAGCCATAAATTAATACACTTATCCAAAATCCAATTGTCTTTAAAAACATCTACATATTCACCATCTACCAATGACCATCTAATAATTGGTTTTAGCATCTTACAACCTTCCTTCAATAATTTACATGATGAGGAGCATTTCCCTCTATTGTTTCCCATGTCGAGTCTTTCTACATATCTAGCATCCATTACCACATGTAGAAGAGAGTCCCTATCTTGAAAGAACCTCAAAGCCAGCCTTGCTCTTAAAGCAGCTATTTTAGAAGCACTTGAATATAAACCTCTTCCACCTTTGCTCATCAATTTACACATTTCCTCCCAACTGACAAAGTGCAAACCCGTAGAACCATTCAACTTATTCCAAATAAAACACCTGTAGAGTTTATCTAAATCATCCAATATCCATTTTGGGACAAGAGAATGTGTAGCATAGAATGAAGGTAAAGACAACATCACCGATTTAACCAAAGTTAATTTTCCTGCTAAAGATAGAATTATACTCCCCCATATGTTGAGCATTTTCATTGCTTTATCAATGATGAATTGAAAATCATCAAAAGAGAGTCTTCTTAATGCCGCCTTCAACCCCAGGTAGTTGAATTCTTTTACAATTTTGAAGCCCATTATCCATTCAATGCTTTTTTTTCTTTTTCCTACATACATGTTTCCCAAACAACATGGTTGATTTGCTCAAATTTATACGTTTACCCGTCCAATAAAAAAAATCATATATGATCTCCTTAACCTTCTTAACAACCCTTTTGTTAGCTTCAAAAAACATAATCACATCATCTGCATGTAATAAATGTGATATTCTCGGTCCACTAGAATTGATTTTAATTCCACAAGAGTTTTAAGCAAAAGCATTGGAGAGAAGTTGTGAACAAAGTATGAAGAGTATTGGAGAGAAAGGACATCCTTATCTAAAACCACTCTTTGCTTGTATCCAACTCGAGCAATTTCCATTGATAAACTTAGGATCTTCTACACATTCCATGACTAGTTTAGATATCTTTAGAGGAAAGTTAAAATACTTCAACATATTTCTCAGAGAATTCTAGGACATGGAATCATAAGCTTGTTCCATGTCCACTTTGAAAGAAACCAATCCTTTAGCAGCTTTTGAGAATCTTAGCTTATGGTAGACTTCCTGAGCAACCAATACATGATCTGATAATGATCTCCCTCTGATGAATGTTGCTTACTCCTTTGAGATAAGATTTGGAATGACCTCAATTAACCTGTTTAATAACACCCTTCCTGCCACTTTGTAAACAGAATTACATAGACTTATAGGTCTATAGTTAGAAGGCAAAAGAGGATTTGATACCTTTGGTATTAGGATAATTAGAGTTTCCTTCCAATCTTTATTTAACTCTCCGTTACAAAAGAATTGATTCAATGCTTTTCAGAAATCATCTTTTCTGATGCTCCAATATGTCTTAATGAATGAGTATGTGATACTGTCCTTGCCAGGTGAGATATTACCACCCATTTGCTTAAGCACTCTCTCCACTTCTTCTATTGAAAATTCTGCATCCAGAAAATTCCTTTCTATCTTGTTCAAACAAACAGTTGTTGCCGGCCATCCATGTAACTTACAGCTTTTAGCATCCCATTTCCTTTCAAAGAATTTGAAAAATGCTTCTTCAATCAGTTCTTGCACTTCCACCAAATCACCAAATTCATTTTTAACTTTTATAATTTGAATATCTTCTTGCACAGGCATATGAATGAAAAAATTTTGAATTGCCATCTCCATCTACTAACCACTTCACCTTAGCTCTTTGCTTCCACCAAGCATACAATCTAGCCATAATAGAATTTACTTCATTAACCTTAGCTTTAAGGCTCCAGCAGTCAAAATCTAAAAGGGATCCATCTGAAGATTCTTTGTTTTGCAACTCCATGATTTCTTTCATAAGTTCCTCCTTTAGCTTGTTAAGATCCTTGAATTTGGCCTTGCTCCAATAGAATAAGGACTTCAATGATTTTTGAAATTTCTTGTTGAGAACTTGAGAGCTATCACCCTGATAATTTTTACTCCATTCCTTCTTCACCACCGCAAAAATGCTTGATAGGATACCCAACAATCTTCAAACTTAATATTCTTTTTTATTGGAGGAAAAGAATCAAGAATGTTTAAAAGTATTGGACAATGATCGGAGGCTATTCTAGCCAAATGCCTAACAATCAACCTTTGAGAAGAGCACAATGCAGTGGAATTAATGAAGCACCTATCCAATCTTTCAAGAATTCTAGTTCCCCCACTTTTATTATTGCACTATTTAGGTCCAACAAACCCAACTTCATGTAAATCATTTTTCATCAAGCAATCTTTCATATCCCTTGGACCTTGGGAAAAAAGAAACCTTCTACCACCAATTTTATCCTCCTTAGCCATTATGCAATTGAAATCTCCACCTATTGCCATAGGTAATTCATTAACTGAGTATTTCTCCAGCATGTCTCATAATTCCCTTCTCTTTTGAACTTCTTTGCTGCCATAAACTGTTGCCACCCTCCACAAGCCTTTGTTGTGCACTTTAAGGTCTCCAATGACCACTTGAGCAAAATAATGAACTACTAAAAAGTTAGCTTCATTTGTCATCCATAAAATCAAAATACCACCAGCCAATCCTAATGAAGGAACATAGACATATTCCCATTCATTTCCAATCATTAGATTTACTTCAATTCTATCAATAGAATTCAATTTGGTTTCCACCAATCCCAAAAAAAAACACATCATGTAATTTAACTAAGATATAGATAAACACTCTTCTTCCTTTCTCCTCTGCAATTCCAAAATGCAATAGAATACATTAATTGGGATTAGGGGAATACATCCCTAAGGTACCTTTCCCTTTAAGCTCCAATATTCTGGTTCTGGTAGAAGAGTTGATAGGGCCTAGCTCCCTTAACTGCTTTGGTATCTTCTTTTTTGTTAATTGAGAACAGCCATCCTTTCCTCCACTTCCATTATTCACAGAAACTCCCTCTCCAGAAATATTAGTTTCATTATCATTCTTCCCTTCAACATCTTTATAATCTATTCCGACTTCCAAAATTTGGACAATCTCTCCTTCTTCTTTAAGATCCAAAAGAGCTTTAAAGTTATTCCCATCTTTGAGAACCAGAGTTTCTCTAGTTATTGGAACTTCTGAAACTGCTGCTTCTGATTTTTCAGGTGCATTGCCAGTGAATTGTTGCTGCTTTATTCCTTGAGTTACAAATTTCTCGTTCTCCTTGTTGTTTCCATTCCTTCTATCATTGTTCTTTACTGGTACATAGATTTTTTTACTTTCTGTCCAAGGAATAAGTTACCTCAGCACATTGTTGTAAAACTTCTTCTTCCCATACTTCACCAACATCCATGGCCCATACTTTGTTTTTCCATCTCCTCAACATTTTCCAGATTCTGATTATTTTTATCCTTATGAGTTTCCTCCATGTTTTTCAGATTTTCACTTACAGACAATGCATTCTTCATCTTATTCTCCATTATAGATTTGGCGTAGTTATTTTTAACATGGCCAATCTTCCCACATTCAAAGCAGAAGCTAGGAATCCTTTCATACTCGATCTTCTGATATAATTTGTCTTTTTCACCTTCTAACCATACTCATATTGTTAGCTTTGCATCCAGTTCAATTTGAACACATATTCTCCCAAATTCTCTCCTGGACCAATGAAACATATTACCGTCAATCAAGTAAGGCCTACCAACCATTGAAGTTATATGCATACATTTATTTCATCCCAACAATGTAGTGGTAAGTTTGGTAATCTAATCCAAATAGGAGTAGTAAGTCCTCTGAGTGAATTAGGATTGAAACTTTGCGACCACCTATCAATTCCCACTATATTGACATTGACAAACCAGGGGCCATTGGTTAACACTGCTTCCACATGGCTGGGGTCCTAGAACGAGCATAGAATCCATCCTCTCCCAAGTACCGTAAAATGGAATATCCTATATATCGCGCACTGTTTCCTCAGCTCATAGCTGATTGAAGAGAAAGGATCTTCATAACCAAATACTTTTACCACTAAGGAGTTCTCAAGCTTCTTAGCATTCTCTAACACCTTCTGCTCATGTAGCTTGATTGATTTCCCATCTTCTGATTAAAAATTACCAAAATCCAGGTCATCAAATCTAATGTTCTATTTTCTCTCCCAAGCCTTAGGTTGATTTCCTAGTACTGGTCTCTCATGCATTTCAACATTCACATCGTCACATTTGGCATGATGACCATTGCTGCATTTACGAACCTCTTCCATATATAAATTTGTGATAGCTTCCATGATCATATCCTTTTATCTTCCAATGACATCAGATTCCCTGGACACAATTGTTCCTTTTAAAGGATTATCTTCCTTCATAGAATGAACATAACATATCTCCTCTATGCTTGGACTTTGAATTACTTCTTTCTTCAAGATTGATAATGGAGATATTGCTGAAACTCCTTTGGCTAGCACAGCTATTCCAGTTGAACCAAAAACATCAAGATTATCTTCTTGCAAGATACCTTTTCCCTTACCAAAAACTTCAGGATCCTTCTTTTTCAACAGCAAACCTCCCTCATTAATAATCAATGGCTTATTCATTTTGACATTTGCTCTATTAAAAGACAACATCCCATCACCAAATGCCGGAGGAGAAGAAGAAACTCCATGAGCTACGCCAGTCAGTGAACATCCCGTAGAGCGACGTTCTTCAGGTGGTCCGCCGGCAAATGGTGGCTGACGACCATTAGCAGGCATCAGAAACCGCTAAAATCACGATTTAAAAATTCAAAAATATTTCTAACGAAATCCCAGACTTTCTCTCTCTACTTTTCTAAAAAAAATTAATTATCTAAGAATTTATACAAAACATAGTTTGGAAGAATTTTTCAATAAATTAATTTATAATATCTTGATCCCTTAATTTAAATTAATGTTCCTTTAAACCAAACTCCTCTAGGTGAATAATTTTGACTAGCTTACTTAGGTTTACTAGAATTTTTTGAATTAATGAAATATATTCTTTAGCTAATCATAAATCTGCCTATAAGTTTTGTTAAGTATTATGATTCATATAATAGTATTATGATTCATATAATTCCTTAAGAAGTATTTAGGTAGGGCAAGATACTGTAGGTACCAATTTTTTATATATAGTTATTTAATAATTGAATATTTTAATTTATTTTATTTTCAATTAGCTTAGTACCTTCTAAAGATTTTGAATATCTGTTTATCTTCTTCACTTATTATTTTTAACCAGGCCTAGACATCGTAGGTACCAATTTTTTATAATTAGGTATTTTTACCTTTTTTCCTCTTTTTTTATTTTGTTTGCTAAAATACCTTATTTAGATGTTGAATACATGTCTATTGCCTCCATTCTTTATATTAATCTGAAGTTTTTAGAGGTTTCATAATTCCCTACATACTTGCTTTATAGGTTATTTAGAATTAATATGTATGTTAATTTACAATAATCCTAAAATTTAGCAGTCTTTTGTACGTTGTAAAAAGCTTATGAGGAAGTTAATTTTTCTTGAATTACTAATTTTAAATAAAAAGATTAATTACTATTTTTAATTTTAATAGGATTATTTTATATATTCTAGACTATTTAATTCTTAGGGATCTTAATTCTGAATTTTTTAAATTCATAACTAAAAAAAAAAGTGTAATAGTAAGGAAAGTAATAAATCAAAATTTGGAGAAATTTTATTTCATTAATTCGTTTCCCAAATTACACAAAAAACATAAGAAAACTTGCAAGAATTTTTACAATTAAAAAGAATAAAGTATTTAACATAAATAAAATAAAAATATAAGAACTAAAATTAAATACTAAAAACTAAAAAAAATTAACAAATAAATAAAAACTACAACAAAAACAAAAGTATTTCTCTCCCTACTCATCTTCATTTTGTTCTTCTTCTTCTTCTTCTTTTTCATCATCAGATGCTACTATCGATGCTTCTTCTCTTGGATACATTGTAAAGAGCGGTAGGCTAGGGCAAATGTTTCTCTAACCACTAGAGTCCAATTTCCATCTCTTAAACATGACTGACAATGTTGCATTATAATAAGCCTAAAATTTATATTATTGTTGATGTTGGAGCATCATATGGTTGTATTGGGCATGCATCCCTTATTCTAACCAAGTTAACTATTTCCCAAAGTGATCAATAGAAATCATGATATGATCAACTCTATCCCAAAGGCTCGCCACCCGATCTCTTACCCTCATAAGATCTTTGCCCCATAATTGGTTGGTTGTTCCGGTAAGTCAGATCCCTCATCATGCTTTGACATAGTGATTTTGAATCATATTATCTTTGATCAAGTTAGGATAGATGTAGGCATGACATACTCCTCCCCTGATTTCCCTATTATATTTGCTAACTCACATGATTCACAAATTAATCTCGGATGCCCTAGCCCTACTTATATAGACCCCCTAAGCATATATTAGTTGAGTGAAAAATACTTTTACCAAAATTCACAGCCATATCATTTGAATATAATAGTTTAAAATTGTCTGATCCTTAGTTACCGCACTAATATTTCTTCAAGGCATAAGCTTTGTAGAGATAAAGTAGTGTAAGGCTTTGGACTACTGGGTAAGGGTAAAAATAGAAAAGTTTATTATTTTATCTTCTTTACTCTTCCATGGGCATTAGAAACCCTATAGGTTAAGTACCTAATAATTCCTTATAGTCAATAGAAGTGGTACAAAAATTTAAATACTCGTCCTTATCAAACTGGAAATTAGGTGTTCAGAAGACTTGGCTAATAGAAACAGGAGTGAAAGGGACCCACTTGCCACGTATAACCTTCTACCAATATCAAGTTTTAGGGCCATCTCTAAATAAGGAAAGCTAGTTAGTGAACCTAAGACATGAATACACTAAAGCTCTAGAACTCAAAGGAATGTAAGTAAGAAATAAAAAAAAACCCCTATCCCTATTTATAATTTAGTCAATAATGTGATGATGGCTTGAGTAGTGTTATGATGCTCAATAAAATCTAATCAATATGGGTACAATCGATATGACACTAGGGATAGGTAGCACTACCCATGGGAAATAGAATTGCATACTTTTTTTTTATAATGAGACCACCATGATGTTCAACATGTTGCAGCACTATGTCTCTAAAAGTGACCACCACCATAGTTCTTCATCGGCCATATTTATTATTTGACCAAGTGCTATAATGCTAAATGGGTTGCACTACGACACTTAATATGGTAGAAAGATTGGAGTGCTCAATACCATGACACTACATGGATGATGTTGTAGAGATCTAGAGGATGATTTGCCATGGCTACACTAGATTCATCTAGCATTATGCAATGATTGAATTTAATAATATTTTTTTATAATTGATAAAGCATTATAGTGCTTCAAGGGGAAGTGATATGATGTTGGGATGAATTTTTAAGTTAATTCTTATACTATAAATGAATTACAACATATACACATATGGATTCATCTAAGCTCACTTTTAGCCACAAAATGTTCTAAACTAACAAAAATATGAATCACATAATTATTAACAATAAGCACAAGGATCAATTATGTTTCCTCTCAAACCATGCCAAGTTTACAGTCTTTAGCCAAACTATTCTAACATACTATTCAATATGAGCCAACTCTGTAGAGCTCCTAAGATGATCAACATCTCCTTCAAGATAAGGTTTCAATATCTTACTATTAACTTTGAAAATTTTGATAGTTATAAGGTTACAGATATCAACAACACCATAAAAATACACATTTACTATAGTGAATGGTCCAAATCACATGGACTTCAATTTCCAAGAATATTTTTAATATCAAGATATACATAAAATTGTCTTGTTTAGGCTCAAATTACATTCTAATGAACTTATGATCATGCCACTTCTTAATTTGCTCCTTAGATAATTTTACATTCTCATAAGCCTCATGTCTAAACTCTTCTAACTTATTCAACAGTATTAATCACTTTTCCTTGGCATTCTTAAGATTGTAATCAAATTCTTTTATGACCTAAAAGGCTTTATGCTCTAACTCTAGTGATACATGACAAGCTCTTCTAAACATTAATATATAGGAAGACATTCCTATATGTGTCTTAATTATATTTCTATAAGCCCAAAGTGCATCATCTAACTTTAAAGCCCAATATTTCCTATTAGGACTTATAGTATTTTTTTTAATTCTATTAATCTCTCTATTAATAATTTCTTCTTGACCACTAGTTTGGGGATGATAAGCAGTTGCAACTCTAAGTTGAATGTGTATTTTAAAATCAATGCCTCAACACTCTTACTGCAAAAATTACTTCTCCAATCACTAATAATCACTCCAGGTACTCCAAATCCCAAAATAAATATATTTTTTCTTAAGAAATTGAATAACCACATGAGCATTCATTTTATGGGTTGCTAGTCCTTTTATCCACTTGAAGATATAATAAACTAATATTAGAATATATTAATTTCTATATAATTACACAAATGGTCTCATAAAACCAATTCTACAAATATTAAAATTCTCCACTTCTAACATACTGCAAAGAGGCATTTCATTTATTCTTATTATGTTACTTCCCCTCTAAAAACAATCATAATTTTTAACATATTCATTTATATCTTTTAATAGGGAATGCCAATAAAATCTAGATTGAAGAATCTTAAAAGTAGTTTTAAAACTTCCAAAATTACCATCATACTGCAAATCATGACACTGCCTAATTATGGTTTTAATTTTATTTTCAAAGGTATATTGCCTAATAATTTGTTTTTTATATTTCTCAGACAAGAGTGACTCATTCCAAAAATAGAACTTAGCACTATGCAAAAATTTACTCCTTTGTTTATAAGAAATATTAGACAAAATAACCACATTGACAATATAATTCACTACATCAACATACCAAGGCATGCCATACGTATACATAGTAAATAAATGATCGTTGGGAAATATTTCATTAATTTCACTCTCATGACATTCAAGTTCTTCCATTTCTATCCTAGATAAATGATCAGCAACCTAGTTCTCAATACGATTTCTATTAAGGATTCCTATATAAAATTCTTGCAACAAATGAATTCACTTCACCAATCAAAGCTTGATATTTTTTTTCATAAGAAATTTGAACTTTGGGGATTAGCTTTTGGGAAGAATGTTCCTCCATTAGATTCTTCTTTGTGTATGAGGATGGACTGATTCCTTTGATATATATTATGGTCCAATCTAAATCTATTTAATAATTACTAAGAACCTTAATCAACTTCCACTTTTGTTCTTCTCCTAATTTAGTTGAAATGTTAATTGGTAAGGTTGACTTTTCTCCTAAAAAGGAATATTTTAAATGGGAAAGCAGGGCTTTTGACACTAATATAGGTGCCTCAATAAAATGTGGTTTTAAAGCTCTACATAAGGACGAGATATCAAGCACTTCAAACCAATCCCTAAAAATTATAGGGGCTTAACTAACCATTTAAACATAATATTTATCTCCCACTCCAATATCATCCTCACATAACAGAATCTCCAAAGAACTATCTAAAAATAAATCCTCCATGCAATCATTGCCACAACCATCAGCTAAGTTTACTATATGATAATCTTCATTTTGTTCACTATGAAATCTTAATAACTTTGAGATATTGATGGTCACTTTTTGATCTTGCACTCTCATTATCAATTCACCCTTATACACATCTTTCATGGCCCTACTAGTAGCTAAAAAAGGTCAACCTAAGATAATCGAGATCTCCCTATCTTCTTCTATATCGAAGAAAATAAAATCTAAAAAGAAGATAATTTTATTTACCTTAATTAGTACATTCTTTATTACCCCCATTGAAAAAATTAATGAATGGTCTACTAACTAAAGGGTAATAATGATAGATTGGACTTTTCTAAGATTTGAAAGTTAGTCAGGGATGTTAAGCCTTTATGAACTAGTCCTGAGGCTAATTAAGAGGGGGGTGAATTGGTATTTAAAAAGTTCTCTAAACAAAATCACAAACACAACCAAACAATCACCATAGAAAATAAAGTGTGAAAATTAAATGCGAATGTATAATAAGAAAGAACACAAAAGTTTTATAGTGGTTTGGTCAACTTGACCTACATCCACTCCCCGGAGCATCTCCTCTAGGTATTGCACTAAACACAGTGTCTCTCCTTTTGTCTCCACAGTAAGGCAAAGAAGCCCATACAAAAACTTCTTTCCACTGACCCCAGCGAGGCAGAGAACCCAACTATTTTTGCTTCCTCTTAAAGCGGGTAGAGAACCTAACTCCTTTTGCTTCCTCCTGAAGTAGGCAGAGAACCTTGATTAGTTGCTAAAGTAGACCTCTCTTGAACCCCCAAGGAACCAGGGATGACGACCGGTGAAGACGGCGTGGATCCTTGCTTGGAGTAACCTTTGTGAAACCCCTCAAAAACTCCCCCTCATAAGATCCTCTCTCTCTCTCTCTCTCTCTCTCTCTCTCTCTCTCTCCTTTGCTCTCCCTCTCCTCTTAGCTCCCTCAAGTGAGGACAGCAGCAAAAGATCTCTTGAGAAAATAAAATATCTTTTTAAAAAGGGCTTCAAATTTGCCCTAATTTGCAACTAATCGATAAATATCATTCATGACAATCGACTAATCATCTCGTATGATCAGTTCAAATTTAGCTTAATCAGCTAAGATGATTTGGGAGAGTCTTGACGATTAGAAGGTTTCTTTGTTCATATTGTCTAGGCTGATAGTATATTGTCATGTATGATTAGTTCAATTCGTCGAATATCATCCAGACCATCGCCCTGGATGGATATTTGGATGATGAAATCGTAATTGGATCGGCCAGGATGATCTCACGATCGTATGGACCGATTAGTACAAATCATCAAATATCATCCAAACCATCACCCTGGATGGATGTCTAGATGATGAAAAAATAATTAGATCGTCCAGGCTGATCTCACGATCATCCGAGATGATTAGTACAAAACATCACATATCATACAGAATATCACTCTAGATGGAGCTTGGCCGATTATGGTTCGTCTAGTAAGAACTAAGGTTTGTTTAATTGATCGTCCAGGATGATATGATCGAGCAATTAAACCTTAATTGCTTTCCTTAATTAATAAGCTAATTTAGGAAAAATTGTATTGCATCATCCAGGATGATGTCCAAAAATAAAACATGCCTAAAAGGTTATGGCTGATTCTTTCTAAATTGACTATATCATCCCGAACAATGAAAATATCGTTCAGGACAATTTGCTTAATTGTGGCTGCCCTAATCAATATGCCCTAATTAGGTTTTACTTTTTAACTCATCATCTAGGATGATTATTGGATTATCCCAGATGATGTGACTGAAAACAGAAAACTCTAAAATAGTCAAAAATTTCTCCCAAGTGTGTGTGTGCAAGATTACTTAGTATCAGGACCCACATGGTTACAATGGCCTCAAAAAAATGTAAAAGACATTTGATGTACATTAAAACCTGACTCGGTCCTAATCTACCCAATCTTGAGTTGGTTTAAATTGCAATTTGATTTTGTGGACCTGAAACGTTAGTAGGCAAGGCAATCGTAGAAAAACAGAAGTAACAGAAAATTTTTGCTATTATCAAAATTATATTTTCTAAAATTAGATTCATAACAAGATTGAGTATTTTTAATATGGATAAGGGCATTAAATTGATATTATCTCCTAAATCACATGGTGCTCTAATCCAAACTTTATCCCTTATAGCCATAGAAATGGTAAAACTCTCATGGTCCTTAAGATTTTGAGCAAGTTATTTCTACACAATTGCACTACATTCCTCAATCAAAGCTATGGTTTCAAATTTTCATAATCTTCTCTTCTTAGTAAGGATATCTTTCATGAATGTAGCATAGGTTGGCATCTGCTATAAGGCTTCAAAAAATGGAATATTAATAGTTAACTTTTTACATATTTTCAAAAACCTTAAGAACTATGTATCCAATTTTTGTTTTAACAATCTTTGGTGAAATAGTGGTGGTGGCCTTTCTACTACCTCTCTAACAAGTTTTTTTCTTTTTTTTTTTTTTTTTTTTCTTTTTTCTTTTTTCAAGTTGAGGGGGTTCCTTAGGTTAGTGGACCTCTATTGGTTCTTCTATAGGTGAGTCTACCTTAGATTGATCCTTATATCTATACATATTTTATAACTTTTTCCCACTCTTCCATTGAATAGCTTTGTATTATTCTTCACCCATTTCTTTAGGATTTATTTTAATATTGTGAGTTAAAGTTCCTTGAAGTCTATTATTTAAAGATCAAGTTAGTTTTCCTAATTTCTTTTTATTATTCCTAATGGTATCTGCATAACTTTATAATTGTGTACCAAGTTTTAGAACTAATTCTTCTAAACAAGGCTTCTTATTTTTAGGTTGGGTATTTGAGTTGAATCTAGAGGGATAATTAGGCCTTGAGTTAGCAAATTAAATTTTGAGGAGAGTTGTTCCAGATCCCTACTTGATTTGGTTGGTTAGAGTTCCAAATATTGTTTTAATTTTGATTATTATTTCAACTAAAATTTGGATGATTTTTCTAGTCAGGATTACGAGAGTTAGAGTAGGTGTCATTAGTTCTATTATTTATTGCATTAATTAATTCAACCCCTAAAATATTAGGATCACCTAGAGGTTCCATAGATATTTTCTTATAAGATCGCATGTGAATTTTAAGGTGATCAATTCCAAGGTTATCTAATTTTCTTGAAATGATAGCTACATAGCAATTAAAATTGATAGGCATCATATCCATAAATGCTAGCCATGTTTATAGGATTAATTATTTTAGATGGCCATTAAGAACTATTGATAGCTATCTCCTCAATCTAAGCATAAGCCTCATCAAAGGGCTTTAACATCAGAGAACCACCAGCAATGACATCAATAACTTATTTAAGGGAACCTATAAGACCATTATAAAAAGTTTGGATGATTAACCAATTAGGAACGACATGATGAGGAAATTTTCTAAACAAGTTCCTTAAATTCTCATGAATAATAAATAGATTCAACATCTAATGGGTAAAAGAAGTGATGTCATTTCTAAGTTTGGCATTTTTTTATAGTGAAAAATGTTTAGCTAAGAATTTAGGGGCAAAATCAATCTATGTTGTTATTGAGCTTGATAGAAATAAATTTAATCACATTTTAGCTTTTTCCCTAAGTGAAAATACAAATAATATAAGTCTAATGGCATCATTACTAACACCCTTATATTTAAAAGTTGCATAAATATCTAGGAAATTAGCTATATGTAGATTTGATCATATAAAGGTGTTCCCCCAAATGAAGCATTTTGCACCATCTCTATGATGGTAACTTTTAGTTTAAAATTATTAGCTTGTATGTTAGGTTTATTTTGAATTTGATAAATACCCCCAACCATAGGGTAGGAGTATTCTCCAAGTGGTTTAGCCATTATGAAATTTGTTTCAAATTTTCGTAATTTTTTTATTATTTATTTAATTTTAGTGTCTAACAATAAAGCTATTAGTTGTATAATACTACACATGCAACAATAAGCAATATAATAGAAAATGTAAAATATTGAACTATAAAAGCTAATCATATCTCAAAGTAACACTATGCAGGTAAAAATTTAAGAAAATTAAAATTAAAAAGAAAACTTGATTAAATTAATAGTTATTTTAGTAATATAAAATGTAAAACATGATAGCAATTTCACTGGTTATGTTTCCCGATAACAGTGCAAAAAACTTGATATGATACTACTGTAACTATAATTTAACTTATTCAAATACATAGTTTCATGTTTTAACGTACACATACTACTCATTTTCTAATGGAAGTTTGATTTTTTCTTTGGTGTAAGACTTATTTTAATGCAAGTGCATGTATCATATCAAATATAATGATGAAAAGTGTGTCTAACCCATGAGGGAAAATATGGAAATATCCTAGATTCACTTTACTATTGACTACTAAACTACCAAATTTTTTGAGCTAATTTAAAAGGTGAGGCTGGTTAAAAGTGAAGTGCTTCAAATTGTAAAAAAGAATATTCACTAATTTTAAAATTTTGAATCTATGATTTTTCAAAAGACCTTGATTGCTTTAGAGAGGTTTGCTTCTTATTTTTTCTCTAGATCAAAGCGATTGTACTCCTCATCTCTATCGAGATCATCGAAACATAAGCTAGGATCCTCACTAAACACAATTCTTCTACCTCCTTAGGATCTTATAATTCTAACCACAATATTTCTAAATTATGCTTGGACCACATTTTAAGTTCTCTAATTATTCTTCTATTCCTCTATCGAGGCTCTAGATCACACAAAGTTTTTATTTTATGTACAACTTATACATAAACCAATTGAAGCTCAAAGAAACTAAAAATAATATGGATACATTAAAGATTAAACCTACTCTAAGTAATGCATGCCTTTCAAATCATCATAGGTTAAAAAATGTTTATCTGCACATGGTGACAATGTTATACATAACAAATATTTTATTTTATTGAATGATAAATAAGTTACAAAGTGAAAAACACAAGATAACAAAATAAATAAATAAAATAAGGGTTAGAAATGACTTGGAATTAATATTACTAATCATTTGCACTTTTCACTTTGCTAAAGTACTCTAATATAAGACTCCATATACAAGAACACAAGCTACACTCTTCCCAAGATAACCCTAACACTCACACTCACTCACACAAAATAACTTCATAATGTGCCAAGCCCTTTACAAGAAGTTAAATGATATTATTTAAAGTTCTACAAATTAACTAAATGAGCGTTGTAGCGTTGGCTTGAAAGCACTATGGAGCTGGTCTGATGACTTTTTGATGCTATTGAATGGTGCGTCGGTTCACCAACCATCGCATCAGTTCACTAGTTTAACTAACTCCCACAGTAGTGCTAGGTGATTTAGTGATGCATCAATTTGATGCAAGATTATGGTGCTCCTTGGATAACACTTCAGCGCTAAGCTCTCCAATAGATTTTTTAGGTAAGCTAACTGCTATGGTGGTGAAGGTGTAGCTCTGCAACATTAAAATGAGTTCTGTGCTACAGTGCTAGTCCAATTTTATGATTTTCTATTATCTTTCTGTACAAAATATAAGGATTACAAGCATAAATAATATAATAAAGGTAATCTTGATTGAAATTTTTTTATTTTATCAGAATATTTTATCACCAGGTTCTGATAAAATTTCAAGTAGAAGTAAAAAAAACCCCAAAATATTGATATAAATGGTGTATGTGAATAGTTTCACGATAAGCAAGCATTTAATTGTATATGTAAATTTACACCAAAATTCAGACTACTATTTAATAAATGTATAGTTTTATGAAATTATGTGATGTGTATGATTATGTTTATCTCTAATGAAAGTGTGATGGTTTTGTAATTGCATGATTGATCATATCTAAAAAAATGATGGTAGTTATTATTGATTATATGTGTATCCGAGTGGATGTATAAGGGCCTAAATTTTACACGAAGAATTGGTGCTATGCAATGGGAATCATGAAGATCTGATACTGATATACCAAGATCTGGAGTTCCATATCTGATATAAGGGCTTATACCAAGACCTTTATATCATATCTGATATAAGGGCTTATATCAGATATGATGTGCATTAGAAGTTACAAGATCCTCATTCTATAAATACTCTATTATCTATGAATAATTGGGAGGTATAAGGACCTAGGACTGAAATAATCTAATGTAATTAGAACTAAATCTAATGTAATATGTTTTATTATAATATCTATGAATGTATGTTACTTATATTACATAATAGAATTATTATCCTGAAATAATTATAAACCTTATATTACTCTATTAGGAGTTTCTATATGTGTAGTCTGCTTCTCCATTTCTATAATTTAAGTAGGTTTAGTGTAGCCTATTAAGTTGTAATTATCTCATAACTATTATATCTTTATGTGTATATTTCTGGCTAAAGAAAGGGAAAGTGATTAGGTATACTTCTATGTAGTGAATTCTTTTAGCAATCCTAGCGTGATTCTGATGATGATGTTCTATGATTCTGTAACATGATTATTGTATATACAAATATTTTATCTATAAAGTTTTTTAAAGATGAATCAAAATATTTTTATGTTATTCTTTGTATTATTATTTTGATGTTTTAATGGCTCTATATTCTATTATTCAATGAAAATTCCTTCGAAATAGATCTTGAGAACAAAATTATTGTAAGACGACATAATTTGACTCATTCATTATAACGATAATGTTTATTTGGGTTATAATAATTAATTTTTTATATCAGAGTAATAATTTTGAAGGAATTAATTATAATAGATCCATAGGATTTATTTATAGAAGGTTAGTAGCCTCAGGGTAATTTAAAGTGTTTATATCTTTTTCTATTTTTCATCTACATATGATCATTTTGAAGTGTGGATTTTGAGATTTAATTTGATGAATCCCTAAGAGCCTAAACTGACTGAAAAGTTGAGTTCTATCTAGACTTTGATAGTACATAGTATAATATGTATCATAGTTTGTAGCATTGTTGATAGGAGTTGTATTTAATTTATGTTTACTTGGGTATAACCTAAATAAAAATGTAAGTGTATGTGCTAATCAAGTAATAAAATATATGAGAGATTATAGATCTCATGAGAAAATATTATACTACACAAATGTTTCAGTAACGTCTTCTCAAAATACAGTATTTATCCTACAAAATATAATTACGGGAAAACTCTCTCTCTCTAATGGGAAATACAAAAAATAGTGATGATGCCATTAATTAAAGTGTTTCAGACTAATGATAGTGAATATCCTAAGCTTTTCTAAGTAGACTCCTCTACAATAGTTGTGAATCAGAGCTTATACATTCTTAGATCTCTATTGAGTTTGTAAGGATGTAAAGAAAGGTTTATGACCTTCCTAAAATTATTAAATATCCATAAACCCTGGAGTATTAAGCATCCTATATCTAAGCATACAAGCATTCCATCTAAATTCTCTATCAAGATAATATATCACACTAGATGTTAATTTTATACATTCCACTATATAAATTAAATAAAGAGCTGGAGATAAAAAAATAATCATTCATACTCTAAAATACAAGAGTCTACATTAATAATTATAAAGGTTTTTTACATCATTAGTAAAAAACTATTAGTTTATTTAGCCATTGAATAAAAATTTAGCAATACGAATTCCATTACTTGCTCAAGAAAGAAAGTACAAGTATATAAGATAAAGAAAATATCACCCAGAATGAAAAATACCAAATAGATCATACAGATGGACCAGTGAATCTCCACTTATAACTTCTCTCTCCACACTTTTATCCTCTCTAATTGATTATTTGTTCACTATAATGTTGAACATCTATTCTAAATTTTTATTCCCTGATCTCTCTCAGATTCGCCTCTAGACTTCTCTAAAAAAACCCCCATAGAAAAAGATAGAAACAATTTATACTTAATACAAAAAGTGACTCAAGCGCTAAAATGCGCATTGTGGTGTTTGAATATGAACTAACACCAAAGCGTTGCTTGAGTTGCTCTATTGTAGCATTGGATTAACCCAACACATGTTTTGAATGAATAGGAGTGACTTTTGGATGAGTCGGCCTGATTCTTTTCCTAAACTATTTCACTATGATGCTGCAAAAGATAAGCATTCCAATGTTTCCCAGTGCTACAATGTTTTATAGTTCGATGATCTGGCATTGAATTATTTGCAATTTTTCTCAAGACTCTAACACTACAATGTTCACTTTCAATAGTACGACATTATCCTTTGAATTTCTAGGACACTTACTTTAGTGAAATTTTCTCGAGACTCCAGCATTATAATGTTCAAAACTAACATTGGGACATTGACGAGGCTACAACGCTGATAGTTTTGGTGTTGCAGTGTTGGTTCTAAACTTTATAAATTTTGCTCCATTTTCTGAGACATTCAAGCAAAACACCAACTAAAACACATTTCTTTATTAAAATCTAACAAAATAAAATACAACATAATTTTCATTTAACAATTAGTAGCTCAGTTAATGGGTGAGGTATATAATAAAATGTCCCCGGTTAGAATTGAGGAGGTAGATAGGCATCTGCAAATTATTGTGAAAATAAATCCTCCTCAATTTGAATGTGTTATAGAATCGCAGGAAATAAAGGATTGGTTGTTAAGGCTGGAGAAAACCTTTTATGGGATGAAATGTCTAATGGACCGTAAGGTGCCTTTGGCAATGTTTCTATTGAATAAAGAAGCAGAACACTAGTGGTTTGGTCAATAGATAGAGAAATTTCAGGGGAGGTTAAATAATATGATCTCTTGGGAGGAGTTTATTGATAACTTCTATAAGATAATAAATGCATGAATCTTTTTTTTTAGACTAGTACAAGGAGGTAGGATTGTAATACAATATGAGGTATAATTTACTGTATTAGTCAAGTATAATTTACTGTATTAGTCAAGTATGCTCCTCAACTTCTCATTACTTCTAAGAAAAAAAAAGATATTGAATTATGTGGGGACTCAAAGACAAACTGAAGCGACATTTAGTTCTATTCAAAATTTCTAATTTCCCTAAATTGATTGAGAGAACCGACTGATAAAGAATGTTCAAATAGTAACTCAACAGCATTGTGCTACTAGCAAAAAAAAAATGAAGGGCATATTGATCTAAAAATATGCATTCCTAATTGAAAATTAGAAAGCCTCTAGAAAAGTACAAGTGATTGATTGGCTATATTCATCTTTCCTTAGAAAACTCAAAAGGTGTTGATAATTCAATTTACATTTAGAGGTGAAATAATAATTTTTTTGGTCTGATAACATCAATGCAAAGCTAAACTAATTTACGTGAAGTCACCTAACAAATAAGAGCAAAAATTAGCTATTCAATAATTTAAATTATTTGAATTGGGGCAAATCATTGAAATTCTGATTTGGTTTCAAATTATATTAAAAAAATGTATCACTATTTTAATTATGATGGATTAATCAATTTAACTTAATCAAAATAACTCTTTACTAGTATCTAGTAGAAAGTACAATAATATCAATTTATAAAATTTAACAGTAAAGTTTTAAATTAAAAACCAAATAACTTTACCATGAAGAAATTTGGTTTGCCACAATGGGGTGCTAGGTTAAAATTATTATTATTTTTCTTAAAATTCAACTCCTATTCATCATTTTCCCATCTTCTCTATTATTTTGATTTTTTGAATCATTTTAAATGATATTAATCAATCACTAAAACATTGCACTAGAGCAACAAACTATTATTTATTTTAGTAAAACATATATCGTATTGTCTTGTATTGCTTCTAATTTCATTTTTAGCTCAGATCATATCGATCAGGGCTACCTGCAACATCAAGAACAACACAACAACAACAGAAGTCAAGACAACCTCAACACTACGTTAGTACCACAAAAACTAACAATTCATCCAAACATTTTAAAAAAATTTCTAGCTCGGCCACTGTATACACTATAAAATCTGATCATAGAAAGTTTATATGCAATCTTCTCTGGTTTTTCTCCTTAAAGATATTGTTGAATAAAATACATGTCGTCTACACATGATTTGAATATTATGAGTTGATTTTGAATTAGATACAATTACAATAATAACAAGCCATTATTTATTTTGTGGGGTATGCTATATGAATTCTTTTTGTCGATTATCTCCTATTAAGAGTTATATTTTCATTTAAATCTAATAAGAAAGATTATTTCTAATACTTTCTAATCAAAGCAAGTATTTAATAAGTTGTTTTTTAATCATGAAAAAATAAAAGTGCATGAAGTTTCCCTCAACGTGATTTACATAATCTTATTTTTATTTTTCCAAAAATATTATTTTAATTAATCAAACTCATAACCTCCATACCTTAACAAATAGGGAAACATCAACTCTAGTTTCTACTAATTTTTATTTAATAACTATTCATACTAGAAATTATATAAAAATGTTTAATATTAGATGGAAGGGGCTTAGGGTTGTACATGAGTTGAGTCAAGTCGAGTATTTGCCTAATCGAGCTAAGCTTGTTTAACTCTTATTGAGCTTGAGATCTGCTCATTCAAAAATTATTAGGCTCAAGCTTGGCCCACTTAATAAAGCTCGTTAAAAAAGCTTGAGTACTGGTGTCAAAATGGGTTTTTGGATCAGGTTCGGGTCCAGCCCAAAATTGACTCACCATCAATTGATTTGTCCCAAACCCGACCTGATTACATAAATAAGTCAGCAATTAAAACCTCGACTGGACACGCCCTAAACTAGAGTCAACCCAACTCAACATGCTGACCCGATTGGGCTAAACGAGAGTGACGTGAGGGAAGGTGGTCCACGAGCTAGAAGCGATAGAGCGAGGCGACGTGTGGCAAGCACAAGCACTGGGCGGGAAGAGGCGAGGCGATTCGAGTAGGTGCATCTGGTTTATGCGGGTGGGTGTTTCCCTACAAGCGCGAGCACGACAGAGTGCCAGAGTGGGTGATCGCAAGGCCAAAAGAGCTTGATATGCATTTAAGTTTATTTAGGGTTTTCTAGTTAACCCGAACTTGGCTCAAAATTAAAAATGGGTCAAAATACAAAACCTAAACCTGACCCATTTTCCAAATGAGCTTACTCAGACCTAGAATTTGTGAGTCAGTTGGGCCGGATTTTTATGTCGTGTTAAATACTGAAAAATAATGCAATAAAAAATTTATCCTAAACGAAGCCCAACTCTCTTAAATGCTTGATAGTTATTGATCTACGAATAGGTCGTGGCACAAAGAGTAAGCACAAACCATTCTATATATCTTAACTACTATAGAGAAACTAAAACTATCAATGGAATAAAGTGTGGCTTTTCTAAAGTCAAACAAAAAATTCATTTATAGACACATGATTAAAAAGCCAGAAATATCAACATATCATAAAAAGGGTATAAAAAAAGTACTCAACAAAAGAAAACTTATGAAAGAGAAAAACTTGTGATAGAGCTTAACGCAGAAAAGAAAATGATAGTAGGGAAAATATAGTGCAGCTGAACATTTATGTTTTCATGTTATTTAATTATGTCATACATTCTACCTTTGCTTTTGTGTTTTTATATAGATGTAAGTGCGTGGTGTAGCTTTACACGTGAATGGTTTTGATTGATTTAGTTTGTTAGATCATGTGGTGTTTATTTGTTCTGTTGTGTGTATGGCTGCTCCACTTGTCAAATATTATCATATAACGGTTTTGCTCTAGCATGTAGTGTAGGTTGTGTACTTTTATGCCCCCGCAAATTGATAGTTAACGATGAACTTTTAGTTTGGAGCTGAGAAATTAATATCGTGGTGTTAAAAGCGGTTGGGTTAGGATGTCGGCTATTTGATATGATGTGTTGATTGGTGTCACACGAACTTCATTAGATTGAACGTGATTGCGAATGAAGTGAACGTCGACTTCAATATATTTAGTTCTGGCATGAAAAATTGCAAACATGGGTTATTGGCAAGGGATATTGCAAACATGTTGTCACTGTGAATATTGGTTGGATCAATTTGAGGAAGATTGAATTCAGAAAGTAGACGACAAAGCCAAATATTGTTTGCAGTTATAGCAGCCAGCACATAATAATCTCCCTCCATAGAAGAACATGCAACAGTGGGCTTTTTTTTTATTGTCCATGAGATGAGTGTAGTGCCAAGAAAGGAACAATAACTGGAAGTAGAGTATCGAGTCCCAAGAAAGGAAAAATAATTGAAAGTAGAGCGGTGAGTTGAGATATCAGTTTCCCAATCAGCATCTAAAAATGTAATAAGATGACGGGAGTTTTTTGGAGATCGGAAGGCCAACAGATGAGGTGCCTTTCATATAACAGAGTGGTCTTTTGAGCTTGAGGAAATGCTAAGGTAAAGGGTTGTGCATATGCTGGCATAGATTGTTTATAGTAAATGAAATGTTCGAGCGAGTTATGGAAAGGTATTGTAGTGATCTGAAAATTTGATGGTAAATGCTTGGATTGGACATGTGGAGATTTGTGGTGATATTTGTAGGTAATTTGGTATAGGAAGGATTTGAGCGAGACCTTCTTATTGATTGATTGCTTAAGTGTATAAGGACTAAGAGAGATGAATGTGGTCACGATGGTGAGAAATTTGAAGGCCAAGGAAATTGGAGGGTGAACTGAGGTTCTTGATGGAGAAGTGATTGCTTAAATTTGAGATTATTTGAATTTATGTGGGGGTGATTTTCGATGAGGAGGATATCATCCATATAGATTAGTAGGTATGCTTGAGTGTTGTTTTGATGAAGTGTGAATATGGATGAATCTACATTACTATGTTGGAAGTTGTGGGATAGGAGAAATTTGGAGAGAGTATGAAACCATTAATGAGGGGCTTGCTTGAGGCCATAGAGAGATTTTTAAGAAGGTAGACATGATTTGGAAATTGGAAATCTTAAAATCCACTGGGTTTTTGCATATGGATTGTTTCATGAATGGAGCCATGTAGGAAGGCATTGATGACATTTAGCTGGTGAATAGGCTAGTTTTGATTAAGAGCAGCTATGAGGAGTAAAAAAATTGAAGGAAATTTTTTCACAGGGCTAAATGTTTATGTGTAGTTAAGGTTGTATTCTTGATTATGACCTTGAGCCACTAGATGGGCTTTATGTTTAGCAATGGAACCATTAGCACGATTTTTTGTTTTGTAAGTCTAACGAGAGCTAAGGATGGCTTTATTTGGTGGAGAGGGAACAAGGGTCCATGTACCCTATTGTTGGAGGTCGAGAAACTCATAGGCCATTGTAGCTCTCTAATGAGAGTGTTTGGAGGCTTCAACATATGTAGTAGGATCAAATTGTATTGTAGTGGTTTGGTGGTGAAGATCGAGTATTTGGCGTGATTTCAGTCACTACGGGAAAACACGCGATTACCATCAGATTTTCCGGCGAAAAAATTTGTGTCGGCAAATACGGCGCATCATGCGAAGGAAGGTTTACGGCATTTTTTCCGCCGCATATGGCGCCGGAAAGTTTCCGGCATCTGCTGCGTCGGTAAAAGATGTCGGAATAGACCAGAATTTTACTGGTTTTGGCGCACTTTACGGCGGAAAATAACCGGCGCAGTTACCTGCAGATATTGAGCAGGTGTATTTAAACTCAACGACTTAAAACCGGCGCATTTTGGGCCGGAATTTTTTCCGGCATCTTGGACGCCAAAAAATCCGCCGGCGAAAGCCCTATTTCCGAACCCGAGCCCCTCTGGTTGCTCATTTCTTTCGTGTGTTTCTCTCACATCGTCGTTGTTTCCCTCGTCGCCCTCCGTCGCTCGCCTTAGATCGAGGTCGGCGAGCTCTCTGTACGGTCACTGGACGTCACCGACAGTCATAGCAATCCTCGCCGGCGAGAGGTCCAGTTCCGACCGCAAGTTTTCGCCGATTACCCGTTGATTGTAAAATTTTTTTTTCGTTTAATTTGTTTGTATTCATGCCGAGTTTATCTATTATGGAAGCTATACATTTTTTGAGAGGTTTGATGGACAAATATAGAGAGAGTAAGGATGATCTACATATGTATTTTAGTTTTATATATACTCAAAAACTTATGGAGGAAGGTGACTGCTGAGATCACAAGATGAGGGCAAGTAAGAGTTTATTATCATTATATATATAGTAGGTTTTCAAGACAAAATTAGAAGGTTGTAGTAGACCTAACATTTTTCACTATATATAGAGTAGGTTTTCAAGGTTTTCTTCTCTATAAGAGTTTAAGAAGATTACAAATATCAATCATATATAATGATTGGCACAAAATGTTTTGTTGATGAGCTATAAAGGATTGTATACATCAAACAACTTTTGCAATGTTGACTAACAACAAAGAAAACGACAACATATGGTGGATTGCATAATGAAGAAAATAACTCTTTTAATTTAGTCTAGGTTATGATCTTTTAGCAATCTTATTATCCAATAATAATAATAATAATAATATATGTTAAATAATATAGGTCATTTGTAAGACTTGTACAAAGGTTGATATGGGGTATTGAAGGTCAAACAATGTAGGTCGTTAGTTGAGTCACAATCACAATAAGAGGGTGATTAAGTGACTAAAAAGATTAACACTAATGTTGATGACCGATAGATGTTAGATATTAATTATTTGTGGACATTGGTGTCAACCGACAACGAGGGGATGACCTCCTCTAGTGCATCCAGCTTCGCATCCAGTTCACATGAGTCCTTACATGCTCAACAAATAACTGCCCTTCAAGCAGAGCTAGAACAAGTAAGGAAATCACAAGCTGATTGGCAAGCTCAATTGCAAGCACAGGTTCAAATGCAGATGCAGATGCAGGAGCAACAAAATCAGTTGTTGGATGAAATGCATAAAATGAGGGAGCAGATTAATGGAAAAGAGGTAGCTCCAGCTGAGGAGGAGTCCATAGATTCAGAGTAGTTCACTTTAGTCATATGAACTTGTTTATTTCTGTGAACATGTGTTATTGAATAATATGTGATGTTTTTAGTTATTTGATGCAATTGAACAATGTCTTTACATGGATATTTATATTTTTGAGTATATATTGAAGTTTTTTATATCTGTTATATGTATAGCTGTCTTCTGGAAGTGTTTTTGTTTATGTTTGTAGGTGTGGAAATGCAATTGTTGGCTGGGAAGGATTTTTTTTTTGTCAATGCTACAGGTCTCTGACGGATTTTGCATCGGAAATATGATGGAAATGACGATACAACAAATCAGTACAATCATGTTGTCGTTTATTTAGATGCTGGAAATTTCTGGCGCATTTTACGGCGTCCATTCCTCCGGCATTTTCTGGCGTCTGTTATGCGCCGTAAACAAGACGTAGCTTATTTACGGCGCATCTATGGCATTTTTTCCGCCGGTAATTTCCGGCGGATACATACGACGTAAACTTCCAGCGCGCAAAAATCAGCCGTAAATACGTCAGAAACCCAGAACTTCCATTGGATTTTACATGTTACCGGCAGATTATATCCGCCGATAATAGCGCATTTTACTGTAGTGAGTGAGGCTATTTGAAGTTGATTGACCAAGGGATGGGTTAAGCATATGGGTAGAGATATAGTTGTAAACAGTTATGTATATGGTGAGTTATCATTCTGGTGGGATGGAGAGGTTGGGTTGGAAGGTAGTTGTTGAGGTTATAAGTGTAGTGACGATTTGATGGAGTGTGGTGGGGTAAGATGAAGAGAACTGAGAAGGAGAAGATTAAGATTATGAGGGTGGTTAGTGGGCATAGTGGTAGGGGTGAGTGATGGAATGGAATATGGGAAGGTTAATTCATCAAAGGTGACATGCCTAGATATGGAGATATGTCTCAAGGTGGGATCAAGATATTTTTAGTCCTTGTAGTCGATGGCCTAGCCCATAAATACGGATGGTACAATATTTATGGAGAGTTTGTGGTGAGCATGAGGTGGAAGAAGGGGAAAACATGTGCATTCAAAGACCTTGAGGTTATTGTATGTGGGTTTGCTTTTGTAGAGAAGATGGTATGGTGATTTGTTGGAGTTGTTGGATGATGGCATTCTATTGATGAGGTAGACAACAGTAAGTAAGTGTCATGTGGTTTTGATTATATGGCGATGTTTTCTTTTGACCAAGTTATTTTGTTCAAGGGTATAATGACAATTTATTTGATGTGATATACCATGTGATTGCAAGTAGTTTTGAATATTATGATTTAGTAATTTGGTGCGACCATCACTATGTAGATGTTTAAATTTGAGAGAGAATTGGTTATCAATTGTTGTATGAAATTTAATAAATGTATAATACACATCTGATTTATGCATTAGTGGAAAAACCAAAGAAAAATAAGAAGCATCATCAACAAAAAGTATATAGTATTTGAAACATGAGTAGATGACATTGAGGTCGAACCGCATATAACGGTGTGAATGAGTTCTAGTGGTTTATAGTAATGATTAGTGGACCTAGAGAAGGGTAACTTATGGCCTTTTGAGGCCTTACATAATGAGCAGAGTATTGGAGAGAGGAAAATAGCTAAAGATCAGTTTTGTTTTGATATAGTAGTCATGACTTGTGATGACGATATCCCATGCGGTGATGCTTACGGACTGAGGTGAGATTGGATGTTAGTAATGCTTGGTGATGTGGATGTTGATGAGGAAGATTCATGATCAAAACATGCCATCATGGCATCATTCCGAGAATAGAATTGTATTTTTCTTCGGATTCTTGATAAAGAAGCCATAAGTGTCTAAAGAAATGGAAAGATTATTGTCATTATCCAGAGTTGAAATAGAGAGAAGATTGTGTGATAATTGAGGTAGATGAAATATTTTTGGAATAAGAAGCTTATGAGTTGGAGTTGGAAGAAATCCATGACCGCAGTGAGCTATGGAGAGTAATAAATCCAATAAATGAAATAAATATATTTTAAAAATATAAATATTTTCAAGAGGAGCGCTTTGGCACTAATCTATTGAGCGCCATAGTGCTAGGACATGAATTATATACACCGACTATCTCACTTTATTGCTTGGCCAGGAATAAATTGAAAGAGGGAAGAAGAGAGAGGAGAGAAAAATATCTTTCGATCATATTTTTTAATCATTCCTATTACCGATTTTGTTCAATTCATTGTAAGTGACTAATTTCTTACTTCAATTTTTAATGAATTTGATTTTTATGAATTTTATTTATCATAAATCTACAAAAATTACATTATCTCGAGATTTCCTAAGCTTACATTGTGCAAGTTTGGATATATTATAGAGTTGATCATTCTGAATCATTTGATATGATTTTATTGCATTTAAAATGATGTACTAAATAATATCATATATATGATATGATAACTCCACGTGATATCCTACTGATCCATGTGATTCACTGATTTGGAGTCATAAGGAGCTGGAGATTGGTTAGAGTTATAAGGAGTTGAGATGACTGATTCACATGATTCAAGGGGAATTATAATGAGTATATTGATTGGGGGTTATAAGGGGAGATTCATTAGTAGTTATAAGTGCAAGAGCAAGATACCCTTAAGATACACTCATTAAATATTTGAATACTAATACCGACACTGCTACGAGTACTATACCGATATCATGACTAGCATTAATATTGTTTACTGTTATTAATACTATTTAACACTATTGATCATAATACTAATATTATTATTTGCATTAATATTATTAATGGTTACTACTACTTTGACTAATAATTTAATGGATTAAGATGTAATGAACTAGAAAATGATAAATGAATACATATAATTAGTAAGAATATTGATTCATATATTTCTTTATATGAATTATAGCATATTATTTTCTTTTATATTGCATTAATTTAAATTACGAGTTAAGTTATGTGCTTGTTACGTAGTTTTACATATCTTTCAAGAAATGATAAGGATCATATAATATGAGGCTACGGACAAGACAAAAAATGTAATCATATTTCTTTCCGATGTTCATTGATAAGATATATTTAAATAGTTAAAATGAAAGACCGGTGTAATTCTTTCAATATAAATCTTGAATTATGACAAAATGGTATCACAACAATAGTTATTGGAAGAATTAAAATATAAATAGAGCTTATGAGCAAAATAAAAATATGATTTCTAATTTATAATTAGTTTATTTGAGTTTGAAATTTTATTTTGAGCATGCTCTTTCTTTCGCTCGTATCGATCTTACTTCTATTTTTAATGATTTTGATTTCTATGAATTTTATCTCTCATAAATATGTAAATATTGTATTATCTCATGATTTCAAATTATATAATCTCTTGATTTTATAAGCTTTTACTATGCCAGTTTGGATATATTATAGAATTAATCTTTATGAACGATTTGATATGATTTTATTATATTTTAAATGAAGTACTAAATAATATTAGATATATGATAAGATAACTTCATATAATACCCTACTAATTCATATATTCATTGATTGGGAGTCATAAGGAGTTGGAGATTAATTGGAAGATATAAGGCATTGGGGTGATGGATTCACGTGATTCTAGGAGAGTTATATGGAGCACATTGATTGGGAGTTATAATGGGAAACTGGTTAGGAGTTATAGTACAGGAGCATGATACCCTTATAATACATTCATTGAATATTTGAATACTGATATCGACACTTCAACGAACATTGTATTGATTGTGACTGATACTAATACTATTTACTGACATTAATACTATTTAACATTATTAATCAAGATAATAATATTGTTACTAGCATTTGTACTATTGATTGCAACTGATATTATAACTGATGATGTAATGGATTGTGATGTAATGAACTATAGAATGATAAATTGATACATATAATTAATATAGATATTAAAGCATATATTTCCTTATATTATTTATAGCATATTATTTTCTTTTATCTTGTATTAATTTCAGTTAGAAGATTTTAGTTACTTGTTGGGTTATGTGCTCATTACGTAGTTTTACATATTTTTAAGAAAGGGCAAGGATCTTATGATATGAGGCTCCGAATAAGATAAAAATTTAATCATGTTTCTTTTTGCTATTCATTGTAAGCTCTAGTTAAATGGTTAAAATGAAAGAGGGATATAATTCTTACAATATAGATCCTGGAGTGTGACATGGAGAATGTGATGTCGTCTCCAATGGCAACATTGTCAAGGCCACGATATTCCTTTGGCTGAAAGAGTTTGTCAAAGAGGTTGGTTAGGTGGGAAGAGGAACCTAAGTCGGTAGGTGTGTTGTTGGAGGTGACAAGAGCGTCCAGAGATGGAGTAGAAGTAGGGTATTATGTATTAAGACGAATCTAGCAAAGGTTGGTCGGGTGGCCTCATTTTGCACAGATCTGGCAGGTAATGCCTGGAGAGTTGTATTGCCATGTGGGGAGGTGTGGTGATAAGAACCTCGAGGCTAAGGGGGATAGTTTTGTGCAAACGGATGTTTTGGATGTCTGATATTGTAGAGGTAGTCCATTGAAGGTGTATAGGAGGATGTCTTTGCTATCGAGTGTGGAGCATGTTGCTTCAATGTTGTCAGTAAGTGTAGTGAGTTGGCCCATTGAAATGTGATGTAGTTCGTTCTTAAGTTTTATTACCCTTGAGAGGTTAGTTGCATTAGAATGATTAAGGATCCATTTGGAATGATGGTAATTTTTTATAAAGATAGTTATAAAATTGCCGTGAAAAAAAAATCTTTTTTTGAAAGTTATAGAAAGTAGCATCTTAGTACAAAAATTTTTTGAAAGCAATAAAAAAATCAATGCCCATTATAAATTAATATTACGGTCTGAAAAATAAAGTAATAAAAAAATTGTTCCAAACGAAGCTCAACTCTATTAAATGCTTGCAAGCTATTGATCTACTGCTCGGTCGTGGCACGAAGAGTAAGCACAAACCATTATACATCTCTTAACTACTATAGAGAAACTAAAACTATCAATGCAATTAAGTGTGGCTTTTCTAAAGTCAATCAAAAAACTCATTTATAGACACATGATTAAAAGTCATAAAGATCAACATATCATTAAAAGAGTATAAAAAAATGAAGAGTATAAAAACAAGTACTCAACAAAAGGAAACACTCAAAGAACTTCAAAAGCATTCGAAGCACTTGCCATAAAGAAGGAAAGAAAGGCAAAAAAGAAGAGAAGATTTTTCATCTTCAAAACTTTGAGGCATTTTGTGTGCTTCTCACTATACACATTGGAATTTAGAGTTTTGTCAATTCACACTTCCTCTCTCTCTCTTCCCCCCTCCCCCTACTTTGACCAGCTTTAACGGCGAGCTGCCGGACTTCCCCAGCCACCAAAATTCTCAAGCTTCTCTATATAAGAAAATTTCTTCTGAGTAACAACATTAGGAGGCTTCTTCAGCTTCAACTCGTCTAAACCTAAGATATCCTCAGGGCTACCAGCTGGCTTCTGCTTGTCATTTTCTAAATCTTGGTCCAAACTCCACCCCATGAAATCTGAAAGTGTAGTTGCCGTCGGTGATTCCATTAAGTCTAGCTTCTTCATCTCTTCTATAGGATCCAGTTTCTTCAGCGGCGCCCAATCTGAATCTGATAGAGAAAGCTTCCTGTTAGAGTTCTTGCTGGGATCCTGTGCAAGCTGGTCGGCAAGGAGAACATCCTCAATCATTGACATAACTGTGAAGGCCAATGTCTCCAGGATTCTTGAGTAGCTCTCAAGTACAGATTGTCCCACATCCTTAACATATAAGAATGGCATAGTGTGACTGTGTAAGAATTTGCTAAACAAATCATCTAAATGAGTTTTCAAGTTATTTAAACTAATTCATTACCTTGTTATATTGAATCTTGCTTGTGTCCAGGGCTGACTGTGGGATTCCAGGAAACCTGTGCTTCAGGAGGTGTAGTATGGTCTCAGCTCTTTCTTCAAATTTCGGGAGGGGTAATTAACTATAGGGGCTTGCGCCTATAGGAAACCAGAACTCAGATCATAAAGTCCTCATAAAATGAGGGCGAAATCTCTGGGTAGTGTCTTATCTACAAACCCATCTGCCTTCCAAAATTTACCTCGGAACTTAGCTCGTTAAAACTCCCTCGCCGAAAAAGAAAGAGCGAGTGGAGGCCGGGGCCGAATTTTCGGAGCCCACAGTTATAAGGCGTTGGGGTGATGAATTCACGTAATTCTAGGAGAGTTATATGGAGTACATTGATTGAGAGTTATAAAGGTCGACTGATTGGGAGTTATGGTACAGGAGCATGATACCCTTAAGATACACTTATTGAATATTTGAATATTGATATCGACACTTCAACAAACATTGTATTGATATTGTGACTGATACTAATACTATTTACTGACATTACTACTATTTAACATTATTGATCAAGATAATAATATTGTTACTAGCATTAGTACTATTGATTACAATTGATACTATAACTGATGATGTAATGGATTGCGAAGTAATGAACTATAGAATGATAAATTGATACATATAATTAATATAGATATTAAAGCATATATTTCTTTATATTATTTATAGCATATTATTTTTTTTATCTTGTATTGATTTCATTTATAAGATTTTAGTTACTTGATGGGCTATGTACTCATTGCGTAGTTTTACATATTTTTAAGTAAGTGTAAGGATCTTATGAAATGAGGCTCCGAACAAGATAAAAATTTAATCATGTTTCTTTTTTATATTCATTGTAAGCTCTAGTTAAATTGTTAAAATGAAATAGAGATATAATTCTTAAAATATAGATCCTGGAGTGTGACATGAAGAGTGTGATGTCGTCTCCAATGGCAACATTGTCAGGGTCATGATATTCCTTTGGCTGAAAGAGTTTATCAAAGAGGTTGGTTAGGTGGGAAGAGGAACCTAAGTTGGTAGGTGTGTTGTTGGAGGTGATAAGAGCATTCGGAGATGGAGTACAAGTAGGGTATTATGTATTAAGATGAGCTAGCAAAGGTTGGTCGGTTGGCCTCATTTTCCACAGATATGGCAGGTAATGCCTAGAGAGTTGTATTGCCATGTGGGGAGGTGTGGTGATGAGCGTCCACAACCGATAGAGGTGTTGAATTGGCCTCTTCTGCATCCATGACCGATAGAAGTGTTGAATCGGCCTCTACTGCGTCCACGACCTTGGCTAGAGTAGAGGATGGATGGATTGGTGGTTTGGAAGTGCTGTCTCTTAAGCAGATTCCATAGAGAGATTTATTTCTTCACTGATGTGGAGGTAATAAAGGACCTTGAGGCTAAGAGGGGATAGTTTTGTGCAAATGGATGTTTTGAATGTTTGATATTGTAGAGGTAGTCCATTGAAGGTGTATAGGAGGATGTCTTTGCTATCGAGTGTGGACCATGTTGCTTCAATGTTGTCAACGAGTGTTTTGACGTTGGGAAGGTACTAGATCAGATCATAGTGAGTTGGCCCATTAAAATGTGATGTAGTTCGTTCTTAAGTTTTATTACCCTTGAGAGGTTAGTTGCTTCCAGTCGACGCTCTAAGCTTAGCCAAATGTCAGAACATGTATCCAAATTGAGAAAGTAAGGAAGAATGCCGAGAGAGTGAGTGGAACATATAACTTCAACGAGATTATGGTCGATGAGTATCTAGTGATTATATGCCAGGTTGGGTCTTGAGGTGATGTCGGGTAGTTGTATGAGGCGAGAGAGTGCCTTGGCGGTGTTGTCCAGAAATCCTACATAGTGGTTAGCTCAAAAGAGCTTCAGTAGATGAGATCTCCACGTTGGATAATTATCATTTGAGAGTTGGGAGGGTACAGCAATTTTGATGTTTTAGATGAGGAACTTTAGAGATGAGGGAATGGGTGGGTGGTCAACGTGATTATCTGTGGATATGTCACCGGTGTGAGAGGAAGGAGAGTGACTCATTTGAGAAAGTAAGGCTACAAGCCAGATAGCTCTGATACCATAAAGAAAGAGCAAACCCTGTGATAAAACTTAACGCATAAAAGGAAATGACAAAAGGGAAAATAGAGTGCAGCTCAACATTTCTGTTTCTACGTTAATTAATTCAGTCATGCATTCTACTGTTGCTTTTGTGTCTTTATATAGATGTTATTGTGTGGTGTAGCTTTACACGTGAATGGTTGTGATTGATTTAAGCTGCTGGGATCCTATGGTGTTTATTTGTTCTGATGTGTGTATGACTGCTCCATTTGCCTGATATTATCATGTAATGGTTTTGCTCCAACATGCAATGTAAACATTTTAATAATAAGCATGATTAAGGATCCATTTGGGATGATGGCAATTTTTTATAAAGATAGTTATAAAATTGTTATAGAAAGTAGCATCTTAGTACAAAAATTTTTTGAAAGCAATAAAAAAATCAATGCCCATTATAAATTATTATTACGGTCTGAAAAATAAAGCAATAAAAAAATTATTCCAAACGAAGCCCAACTCTATTAAATGCTTGCAAGCTATTGATCTACTGCTCGGTCGTGGCACGAAGAGTACGCACAAACCATTATATATCTCTTAACTACAATAGAGAAACTAAAACTATCAATGCAATAAAGTGTGGCTTTTCTAAAGTCAATCAAAAAATTCATTTATAGACACATGATTAAAAGCCATAAAGATCAACATATCATTAAAAGAGTATAAAAAAATGAAGAGTATAAAATCAAGTACTCAACAAAAGGAAACACTCAAGGAACTTCAAAAGCATTCGAAGCACTTGCCATAAAGAAGGAAAGAAAGGCCAAAAAGAAGAGAAGATTTTTCATCCTCAAAACTTTGAGGCATTTTGTGTGCTTCTCACTATACACATTGGAATTTAGAGTTTTGTCAATTCACACTTCCTCTCTCTCTCTCTCTCTCTCTTCCCCCTCCCCCTACTTTGACCAGCTTTAACGGCGAGCTGCCGGACTTCCCCAGCCACCAAAATTCTCAAGCTTCTCTATATAAGAAAATTTCTTCTGAGTAACAACATTAGGAGGCTTCTTCAGCTTCAACTCGTCTAAACCTAAGATATCCTCAGGGCTACCAGCTGGCTTCTGCTTGTCATTTTCTAAATCTTGGTCCAAACTCCACCCCATGAAATCTGAAAGTGTAGTTGCCGTCGGTGATTCCATTAAGTCTAGCTTCTTCATCTCTTCTATAGGATCCAGTTTCTTCAGCGGCGCCCAATCTGAATCTGATAGAGAAAGCTTCCTGTTAGAGTTCTTGCTGGGATCCTGTGCAAGCTGGTCGGCAAGGAGAACATCCTCAATCATTGACATAACTGTGAAGGCCAATGTCTCCAGGATTCTTGAGTAGCTCTCAAGTACAGATTGTCCCACATCCTTAACACATAAGAATGACAAAGTGTTACATTGTAAGAATTTACTAAACAAAACATCTAAATGAGTTTTTCAAATTATTTAAACTATTTCATTACCTTGTTATACTGAATCTTGCTTGTGTCAAGGGCTGACTGTGGGGTTCCAGGAAACCTGTGCTTCAGGAGGTGTAGTATGGTCTCAGCTCTTTCTTCAAATTGTTCTCTCTTTTCAAAGCTGACTCCAGAGCTCCAGGATTTGCCATCCTTGTTATGCATCTTCCTCTTCCAAATAACAACGGAGGCCTCGATGCGGTTCTTTAAATCAAGAACCTTGTGCTCTGTAGACAAGTCGAGTGATGACAGGAAGTATTCAGGGTCGAAATGTTCAACCGTTATGTTGCGATAGAGCGAATCTCCAAGGCTTGCCCTTCCATTCTATGTAAAGAAGAGAGCTTTAGTTATGAAGCTTTTTGATGAATTCTTATAACATAGATTTTCAATACCTTTGGAAGTGACTCAATATAAGCTTCAGGTATCTCCATTTCCATTAGAACCTGAGCATTAATATCCATGGCTGCCTTGAGAACCTGATTTACAGATTCTTTCTGGAATTCCAGCCATTTTCTGGATACCTCAGAGAGGCCATTTGAAGGGACCTTTACAGTGGGGAGCCACCACTTGTCATCTTTTCTCAGAGCATTGCCGTTTCCTAATTCAACTGTATCACTTTCAATATACCAGAACTCATTCCGATCTTTAAAATTATCTAAATAACCCTGTTGCATATTTTAATGAGTTGAGATATAGTCAAAATTTGATCACAATAAGGAATTTCATTATCTGTAATCCACGTAAAAATGTAGTTTGAAGCTTACAAGAAGCATGGCGTCAAGTTTGCGCAATGCAGGAATGTTCAAAAGGAGATCTTTGCGTTGTTTAGCTGTCATAATCTGCGTATATACATACAAAAATGGTTAAAAGCTTTATAAAATAAGAGAGATTAAGGAAAAGAAAAAGAATTGGTTATAACCTCTATTTTGGAGCCATCCTTTCCTACTTGCTGAATAGGGACAAATTCTACAATGTGATCAGTGACAGACAAGAACCAATTAATTTCTTTCCTCCATCTGCACTTAGTTTCAGTAGACATAGGCTCCAATTTTTGTTGCTCACCAAATACAGAAGCTAAAGTAAAAGCAAATTGGTAAATATTAGGTGCATCTTCTTCTCATACAAGAATCTCATGACATTCAAAAACTTAAAAAATACTCGTAGTAGTAAGCTTTTTTATCCTTATCTTATCAAACAAATATCATCAACAACAACAACATTAAGCATTTATCCTACTACGTGGGGCCAGCTACATAAATCCTTTTTCTCCGTTGTGTTTGGTTAACAGTCAAATATTCATTTAGATCTAATAAAGAAAGGTCATTTCTAATATTTTCTAATCAAGTCTTTTTAGGTCTATCTCTACCTTTCTTAGCATAGGTTAAATCTAATACATCTACTCTCCTAACCGGAAAGGTCGCCGTTTTATGTCACCAAACCATCTAAGGGGACTCTCTGATCTTATCTGCCACTGAAGCTACACTATAAAACAAATAACATCCTTGCAAAAAAATTGACTTATTATGATTGATTTCTTGAGTGATACCACAAATACATCAGATAACAAAAAACTATTACATTGCCAGAAAATATAGAGAAAAGATTATGCCTGCAAGGTTAGTGATGGTATTGGACAAAGCTAGAGCTGATGAAACCCCTTTGCCACATCCTGACATATCTTCACCCAGAAGCAGCTTCGCGAGCTTCTCCTTCATCTGCTCCATATCTGAATAATAAAATCCCATAAATTACAATGAATTGTATAAAATTATAAAAGTTATTGGCCCAAACAAAGCCAAAATGCAGTCATATTGCTTCTTAGGAAAAAACAAAGCAAATCACTACACTTATACCAAAGCTCGCCATTACAATAGAGATCATGACTAGAATTACTACATATAAGATAAGTTCTCATAGAAATAGAATATAAACCAGAGAGCAAAATCTAAAGCAGCCGAGATTAATGTTATGCTATTAGCAAATGCCAGTCATTTGTCTTTGGCTACATCTTCAGAAATTAGTTTGGCAGATGATATTTCAATTCTATTTTAATGACATACAGATAATGGTAATCATCATTAATCATCCTACATAACAATACATTGTGCAAGTAAGATCGCTTTGGATCAAATGCACTTCATTTGACATTTAACATGTTGGGAAAGAGGCAAAAAGCAAACACAAAGAATGAAGAAAAAAAAAAGGAAAAGAAAAGAAATTAACATGCAAAAATTTTACACATATTCCACCTAATTGATAGAGAAATTATTTAGTACGGAGGCAGACCGCAGCTATGTCCGGAGGCGAATCAAGTGCAGCCACGACAGCGGTACCGAGTAGTGCTGAGCCGCGGTACACAACGAAGGGGTGATGTAGCGCATTCTAGTTAGTCTCCAGACGGCGTTCGACGTCCGCACAGAATAACTAATCTAATTTAATTGATGACCATATTCTTTTCACGCCACTGTAATTTTTACTATTAATTAGAGAGTTATAACTCTAATTTCTCTTGCATATAAAAAGATGCTTCTCCTCTTTAAAAAGAGAAAATCTAAAACAGCTGAAAAATACAATAAAATGTGCAAAATATCTTTAATGAAATGACCACAAACATTGAATATCTTAATATTGCATAATAAAATTTTTTAGTAGATTAGATTCCACAACTTAACATAAAATTGTAATCTTCATAGCATTGAGATCAAAATTACACTATTACGTAAATAACAATGAACTAAATAGAAAATATATTGCATAACCTGAGTGCTGCCCATTCAGGCCAGTGCCGCAGCGTGTGCAAGCGCTCTCCTTTCCAAACCTAGAAATAGGAATCTGGTTCTCGGATCGATCAAAACCCGACCCAACAAGTGGGCCTTCAATTCTCTGCCCCATTTTTGCTTTTTTCTCATTCTCAATAATCATGCTTCGAGTCTCCCTATCTAAAATTTCAAACATTTTCTTCTCTTCCAAGGGCTTCTGCAAGCTCTGTCTCCTCTTCAGAAATCGAACCATCAGATGCCCTAAGGCGACAAATTTTGCTCTAAGAACCCGAAGGGGCTTTTTCTCATCATTCTCATTTTGATGGAAACAGGAGCTGGTTTCTGCTATAATAAGAGGATTTGAATAGAAATCCACCTCGAAAACTGGGGGAGAAGATGGAATGGATCAAAAAGGTGGGGCCTTTAATGGGTTCTTTAATGGTGGGAAGAAATTGAGAAACCAGGGAGTGAAATAGAGAAAAGAAATTTGCGGTGAAATTTGAAAAAAAAATTTCCTTTTTGTATTAAGGTGGAGACGGAGAGAAGCAGAAAGTTCAAAGGAGATTTTTTTTTCTTATTTTTTTGGGGACAAATAGATGAACAAAAGAGAAATACTGCTGGGGTTTTAAATTGATGATCTCACGTCCTCGTATTGTGATGCGCGATAGAACGTGCACGCAGGATGTGAGAGAGAGAAGGTTTTTTTTAATGTTTATTTATTTATTTTTAGGGAGGACAACGAGGGAGTTGGCGGAATTTATGCTTGGAAAATGAAAAGTAACCAAGTTTTCAATTCATAATCCTGTTGACCATTGTAATGACCAGCAATTTTATTTAAAATCAAAAGTTACGTTACAAGAATTTATATATATATATATATATATATATTAGTCATTAGTTGATAATAAAAATGAAAATTTAATTTAATGATCCATTTGATTGGCTAAAGAAGAAATGTATTCTAAAAGGAATACACTTAAAATGAATATTTTGGAGTTGTTTAGATGAGTGTAAAATAAATTCATTTGAATTACTTTTTTGTAGATTTGAAACAAAATGAATATAATGTAACAGTGGTAGCTAGAGGATGATAGAGGTGGTCAGTGGCTGTTGGAGATGGTCAAACAGGATTTCTTGCGGTATAAACCATTGTCGCTCAAAACTGGGCGAGTTTGGTTTATCTTAAAAATGAACTAGAATAGTTTACAATACTTTTGCTATACTTTGCATTTTTTTATCTTGAGAGTGTATAAAATATAGACTTATGTCTACACAGAGTGGACTGCCCACCTCATAACTTAAACGAAATTCAATGCATTATGAATACAATAAATATATCTCTTTATTTAATTAGAATCATGATTTTAGTTTAGAATTTAATAAGGACTCTTTAAAATGCAAATGAACCTAATTAACTAGAACAACCCATGATGTATGATTTATGAAGCAATATATTAATAAAAAGTTTATTTATTTATTTACAATGAAATGTAAAGTACGAAATACGGTTCAGTGTAAAAGAAAAGGTGGCCAAGCTCTACCATAACAAACTTAGATTTTGACTTCTATATAATACATTATTAAATATGATTATTTACTTTACTATTCAAATCTTTTAGCTCCTAGATCTTCTATAGAATTTCTAAAGACAATGATCGATCTTCAAAAGAAGATGAATCATTTTCCTTTAGAATCTACAAGTGTATATATAAGCACCCATTTTTAAATCTTTTAAAACTCTTTACATTTTTATAAATCAATATGTATGCTACAACAATCTACAACTTTATATTTATATTTGAGCCTATGTACATTCTACTTTAACTATGACAGCAAAGAATAAGATGCCTTTGAATATAAATGGGTACAATGCATGTATATGCAACCTAAAAAAAAATTAAGGAGCACAAACAAGAAAAGAAAGCATAAATGACATACAAAGTACAAAATGTTGTGGCTTGGATGGGTCCTAGGTTTATTTGTATTTAAAGTTATCAATAATTTACATTTATTTATTTTAAAGTCAATGGATATTTAATTTAAATATAAGTCTTAATTTTTTTTATTTTTTAAATTATAATAATGTTTTAATTATTTAAGTTGTT
This sequence comes from Dendrobium catenatum, assembly GCF_001605985.2. Classification (NCBI taxonomy): domain Eukaryota; kingdom Viridiplantae; phylum Streptophyta; class Magnoliopsida; order Asparagales; family Orchidaceae; genus Dendrobium; species Dendrobium catenatum. Next base: position 530,082 of record NW_021318723.1, read on the forward strand.
TTAATTTTAAATTTTAAATTTTAAATAACCATATTAATTAATGACTTCAAAATCCATAAGTCACTAATTGCCAAGTCCTAAGGCTTATAATTGTAATGCATTTGTTTCCCTCCAAAGAGATAGACATATTACATAGAGTCCTTTCATTAAAAAAATTTATTTAATGATTTATTAATAGTTATTATAAAAAAACCATATTAACTAACAACTTTAAAAAGTCTTCAAGTTATTAATTATTAATGCCTAGACTTATAAATTTAATGCTTTTGATTTTGTTTCCCTCTTAAAGGGATAGGGCAAGAATATAGCAAATGATAGAGCAAAAAGTAAGTAGAGATGGAGGAGAGAAAAGGTTTGAGGAGAGAGAAAGGGATCTGTTGGAATTTGAATAGTTCAAATTAAGTGAGTTTTTAGCGGGGAACAAATATGTCGAGGAATGGCCGCAGGCCATTTGTCACTAATGGTGAAAGGGGTTTGGTGTGGTTCGTGGGGGTCTAAAAGGTTCATAACTGGAGCTAGGGATTGGGGTCTCACTATAACAAAATCATTAATTACCGGTGGCTTTTTCCGGCAGAAAGTGTAATTTTCTGACGATTTTGAACTTTACTGGTGGTAAATTTTTCGCCGGTAAAACACGCACCGAAAAATTTTTTCCAGCGGCCTTTTCTGGCGGTAAAATATACCGGCGTCTTTCCAATGCTCTTTGGCCGCCGGATAATTCAAAAAAAAATCTTTGGTCGACTGGGCGACTGTCCGGTAATCTTTGGCCGTCACTGACCTCCCGACTACCCGCTGATCGCCGAGCTACCTGTTAAAATACTATTGAAATGAAAATAAAATTTTAAAATAAATTAAAATTTAAATAATAATTTTAAATTGAAATCTTTAATTAAGGAAAAAGTTAACTTAAATTAGTTAATATAATTTTTATTCTTTTTTTATTAAATCATTTAAATAACTAAATTTTTTAACATTTCATTTAAATTATTTAAAAGCCGCCGGAAATCTAGAAAAGCCGCCGGAAACTCAGCCGGAAAATTGACCGCCGGAAATCCGTCGGAAAATTGCCGAAAAACCGCCAGAAAATTGACCGCCGGAAAGCCGCCGAAAAATTCCGCCGATAATAGGTAATTTTCCTGTAGTGTCTCTCCTGTTGGTGGTGGAAATGGTAGTGGTAAGATGGGTGTTGGAGGAGGTTTGTTGGGTGGCTCTATGAATGACATTTTGATTTTGGAATATGGGATGGCATGATAATTTCTGTTGAAGGTAAAGGAAAGAAGGTTGTGGCTGATGATTATCATGCTGAGTGAGGGGTAGAAAGCATCTCTGATGAGAAGGCTCTTCTAAAAGGTAATTTCAATATTGGCTATTTGTTTGGAGTTGCTTTGGGTTCTGGAGTGTACGAGGAGGAGAAACTTGGTTTCTCTCTTTTAATGATTTGTCAAATGTTAGTAGGGTATCAATAACAACAAAAACTCTTTAACTATTAAGATATTATCCTCTTTGACCTAAGGCCTAGGGTCTCACAGTTTTGTTTTGTTGGTTTAACTTTCCAGTTGGTCACCCATCCCAAGATTTCTCCAGTATGAGCATGCTTAAGTATAAAGTTTCTTAATATAATTTTGACCATTACACCAAAAGATGCTCTGATGTTTAAGAGTTTAAGTTTTTTTTACTTAAGGAGTTTCACAGTAACTGACGTGAGTCATGCATTATCTCAAGAAGAAAAAATCGATGTTTGGAACTTCAGCAAAGGATGGAATTCTTAGGAAAATTATGGAAATTCCTAGTACTAATGGTGCTGAGGGGGAATTCCCTTAACCTGCATGCAAGATGCTCTAAACAATGCCTATGGAGTCGAAGATAATAGAATTAATGAAGGAAGGATGGAAAGAATTAAGAATAAAATGTCCCCGGTGCAACCAATATATATCATACTCTATATTAATTTAATGTGAAGCACTCATTCACATATATTATTTTGATATATTAAGCATATTTTTTTAGTATAACAAATTCAGATTTTTAGTTCCACATAGACTTTTAGTTCTCCACTATAATTTTATTGAATCAACTTAATTTTCTATTTGTTCATCACATAATTTATCCTATAAAAGACTAATTATGCTAACTTTAATATTTAAAAATTAAAAAGAGATCATTTGAATTTAATAATCTTTCATTATTTAATTTTTAAAAAAAAATTATTTTGCTATGCATTAGGTTTTATTCATAATAATTTAGTTACTATCCTACACTTCACTAAATTTATATCAATATAATGGCCACATTTATATGAAGGCAAAATTGCTTAATTTTTTATTTGATTTCTTATTTAGTAATTTTGCCAATCTTCTTATATCTCAATGCTTCAAAAAAAAAAAAAAAAATAGTTTAGTGGACATATAAATGTGAAGGAAATCTTTAGCAAAATTTTAGATGATTAGGATAAAGAAAAAGATAATTTTATTTTATATTGGCGTTTGAATTTAAGAAAACATTAAAAATAATGTTAAATAAATTATGTTAATTTTGATTGAAAATTAGATATATATAATTTGTATTATATTTAAATGCAATATTACAATTTCAAATCATTATTTTTTTTCTTAAAAAAATCAATTATATTTAATCAAAGCTCAAGTATGACTTAAAATTATAAATATATTCAATCAATCTATAATTTATAAATTATGCCTAAAATTCATAAATTTTATTTTTAATTTACTTGAATAGCCTGTTAGTCATATTCAATTAAGAACACCTTTGACTCCTATGATATATCAATTTATTTTAAATCTAAAGATTTTCAACACCAATCTCTCGCTCAACGCAGCTAGGATAAATTTCTCTAGATCCAACATTAATATCTATATTTGCTTGATCTTGTGTCCATTTTATATTTTTTCTCACTATTAACCCACTCAATAAAAATTTAAAATTAATTATTATCCTTAACAACATACTTATCAAGTTCATTTACGATCATAATATATAGAAATAGAGACCATAAAATCATGAGTCATAAAAAATTAAAATAGACAAAGAGAGGTATTAAGAACTTTTGTTGTCTTCAATACTTTTTTGCTTTTCTGAGAGATCCAAAGTTTTCACAAGATGCATGCATGAGATCTAATAACTAGTCTCCAACCTAACATGGGAGCCTTGTGATTTCATCAAGTCAACTCCTCATGACTCTTGTCTCTTTTATAGGCCCAGCTTCTTAGGACTAATTACAAAATTAGGCCTCAAGATTTCATCTTTACTAACAAAATAATAAGAAATATACTTTGTTATATATATATACACATTATAGGGGTGTTGGTCAAGATATCTACTTTGATTTCTTTTTTCTTTCCATAAACAAATGAGAATATAGTTATCTTAATAGCTCTAATGGAAGTATGATTAAAGCTTTTAACTTAAAACATTCTTTAAATAAAGAAAGGAAAAAATTTTAATTGTCATTGTTCTTCAAGGGCTCTTTGGTCTTCCTCCAATGGCATCTTCTTTTCATGATACATGCCCTCTTCTTCTTGAGAACTTGTGACTCATACTCTTTTACTTAGCTTTTTTTTTTCTTCTTCATTATATTATTGGTAACCGCACCTTTAGCATTTGGGGAAAGAATCAACAAAGAGATGATTGAGCTCTTCTCTTCATGCTCAGATGCATAAGATTCAAGAAATCAGGCAAGTCTACCTATATTCTATCGATAATTTGATACTTTTATCTTGCATGAATTTATATGCAAGGTTTTTACATTTTTTCTATCTCTAGATCTTAAGTTTTATTTGGGACAGCTTTTTTGCTGCTTTTTAAAAGTACATTTCTAGTATAAAAATTTTTTGAATTAGAAAATTTTGTACTATAAAATCATTTTAGAAAATAGTAAGAAAGATGTCCCAAACAAATAATAAAGCCTTAATATGATCCCCAAAATCCAAACAATTATGAGTCAAAAACACAATCCACTGCTTAAGTTGTGCTGATCTATAGGTAACTGCAAAGATCATTACATTTTCCTGCAATAATCATTCATTAAAGTTATTCAATGTTAATTTTATTTTTTTTAATAAGCAGTCATATATGACCTCCTTCTTTAAAAGAGAACTTTGCTTTTCCCTTTCTTAGATCCTTCTAAATAGCAGCAATCAAAGTTCATATTCATAAACAATGGTCATAAGTTTGAGCTAGTATCATTTTTCACCTACTTTTGACAAACTAGTCACTTGTTCCTACATTGTTCCTACATGAAACCTAGGTTTCGTTTGCGTCTGTTTTCTAAAGAACTTTTTTGTAAAAAAAATTTTTGAATTAAAAATTCTTTACTAAAAAATTGCTTTAGAAAATAATAAAAAAGTTGCTCCAAATGAAATCTTAATTTGTAATTGATCTAATGCCTACTTAGTTATACCTAGTTTTATATGTACTTCAAAGTAATAAAATAATTGTGATGATTTCTATTCTTACTAGAAAAAAATTCTTCTAAATATATAGGAAAATCTAATTAGCCAAATTCATGGATGACTTGATTATATTATGTTTGTTGAGTCTGATCTTATATACCTACTCAAGTTTTAAGCTGCGTTTGGAACAACTTTCTTATTACTTTCCTAAGCAATTTTTTATTAGTATGAAAAGTTCTTGAACTAAAAATATTGTTACTAAAAAAATTGTTTTAGAAAGTAAAAGAAAGCAGTTTCAAATGAAGCCTAAGACTTGCGTTATGAAAATTTTGTTTATCCAACTTGATCTATTGAAATCGTTAGGCTTAGGCTTTGCTTGAGAAGGCTTTTCTACTGCTTTCTAAAGTAGCTTCCTAATATAAAAATTTTTAATTCAAAAAATTCTTTTATTAACAAGCCGCTCTAGAAAGTAATAAGAAAGCTGTTCCAAACAAAGCCTTAAAAATCCTTTAACTTGACCTGCAGAATCTTTGTTAGTTGAAGAGAACATCTACTCCAGTTGAGTCTATATACCAATATTTTATGTGTTAGTCCAATGGAACTGAATCAGAATACTAAATTTATATCTTGGTCTTTGCAGTTCAGTACATCTGAGTAATATGCCTCACAACAATCTAAGGCTCAAGACTTAAAATCTCCAATTCAGATGAAAAAGAAATCTTAAAACAAGTACAAACAGAAAGGGAAGAACTTCTCACATTCATTTGATAGAAGGAAGATCAAAATACCATGGACATCAGGGAGAGAAGTGATTTACACCTCTTGAGAATCTCTCGTGGCGCTCATGATCTAACCCAAGTGATTAACTCATGGTCCAAGACCTCAGCTCGTCGCACTGAATCAACACAAATGGCTAATGAGCTTCTCAGAGGCTCTCTGGAGCTTCAACAGTCATTACAAATGCTTTCAAGGCTTCAGAAGGCCTCAAGAAGGATGTGTAAGAAAAACATTAGACAAAGAGGAAGAGAGGAAGATGAAGAAGATTACTTTTTCATGGAAACAAGTTCGAAGAGTTATGGGAGTTCTTGCTACAAGTTGCAGGAACCAAGACTCTCAGTTGATTTTTCGACAAATTCGGTGGAAGAGTTGAAGCAAGTGATCAGAGATAGGCTTTGCAAGCAGAACCATCTGACATTAAAATCTGATGATGAGAAGGCTTTTTCAGACTCAGGTTTGAAGTTCACAGGCCGAAAAATCAATTTCAGTTCACAAATAAAGAAGATGAAAGCTCCAAATTTGATTGCAAAGCTTATGGGATTAGAACAATTTCCATCAGGAAGTAAAGATCGCCAAGAAATAAAACAAGTGGATTGGATGAAAGAACAACCTGAGCAAAAATCACTGGAAGAGATCATTGAAACAATGAGATTCAAAGGTTTTCTGAAGAATGATTATTCTAAGAGAAACAAAATTCAATCAGATATGCATGGAATCAATTTTGATCAGGATGATGAGGTCCTTCCCATCGTGATCTTGAAATCTGTGAATTTACCTCCTTGGGATAGGGAGGAGATCAATTTAGCTTCAATAAAAATATCAGAAAGGGAGAAGACAACATTAGCTGAGTTGATTTTGGAAGAAAAAACTTCTGATCATGATTATATGCCAGTGAAGAGAAAGTTCAAGTACAATACTGAACCAATCCAGAATTTGAGCATCAATGTTGATCAATATAACAAGCAGCAAAAGAAGGTTAATATGGAAACTAAAAGGATTGTGGATAGAAAAAACTCAGTAAATAAGGTAAAGAGATTTGTAGAGTTGAAGCAAGTGACAGCCATTGAAGCACCAATAAACACAACTACCGTGGATTCAACAAATTCTGAAAAAGGAAAACTCGGAGTAAAGTTTAGCACCAAAACATATAAAAGCATCAAGCAAAACAACAAAGACAACTTCTCGGCAAATTCGAGGGCTCTAAAATCTAACAGTATAGAGCAAAAAACAAGAGAAAAACCTGTCAGAAATTCTTTGACAGAAACAAAGGTAAATGAAGATAATACTATTCCAAAGTTCTTCCATTTTCTAACAGTCAGATCTAGGCAACGAAAATAAAGATAGTGTTATTAGATTGTTAATAATGCTCTATATGTAGACTGATACAATGCTTTTGCCACGATATTTATTTTCTGTTTTGGAACTGAAACTCGTCCAGAAATTTGAAGATGGAAAATTGAGAAGTTCTGGAACTGAAACTCGTTCAATTTGTACAAGCAACAGCTTGTTGATCACCGATGGCCCCCTAACTCAGGAAAAGAAGGAAACAATCATATTTGTTGGCAAAGGTAAACTACAAATGATACACTTCTATGTACATTGCATTTTTATGCCAAGAGAATAAACCAAATGATCAAAACACTAGCATGGTTGATAACAATGCAATTTAGGCTTTGTTTGGGATGGCTTTTTTCCTACTTCTTAAAGCAGCTTTTAATACAATAAATTTTATTTTTGTACTAAAATGCTGCTTTAAGAAGCAGAAAGAAAGTCGTCCCAAACATAGCCTTAATTTGTCGAACAATTCAAACCTTTTTTATTATAACTATTTTGGTCATTTGATTCACATTCTCGACATAAAAATGCATATGGAGCTCCTAACATAATTTATATCCTTCTATTAATATAGCACACAGAAGACTTAACAGAAACCAACCAATTACTCTTCCTCTTGGAAGGACAACTTATTACTATTCTCTTATCACAGATGAGATCAAAAAAGACCACAAGATAGTTTGTGAAGTGATGCCAAGGACTAAACAAGCTCGAAGTAACTCAAGACTAAACAAACAATCAACCAAGGTTTTCAACAATGAACCAACAACAAATCCAGCAGCTCAATCTCGAAATCTTTTCAAACATCAACTCTTGAGCAGCAAATCCTTCCATGACTATGCTGGTGATCTCTTCGGAATCGATGCTGGCATACCTATACACTGTCAAGCAAAAAACTCAGAGGTTCTACAAGTTGGTGATGAACAGTTGCTGCTTGATTGTGCAAAGGAGCTAATGGCGCTCAAAAGCCAAGAGAGTAAGCTCTCAATCAATCAAATGCTTCAGCCACATCAAAGAAAAAGATCAAGGTTTCTCTCTTTCAACAACTTGTTGGAAGAAATTAGTAATGAGATTGAAGAATTGGCAAGTTATAGTGAGAATGGAGATGGCATTATTGCTAAAAATAGTCTTTACATCATCTTGGAGAAGGATCTTAATGCTACATGGGATGTTGGAAGGAACAACTGGGTTGGTCTTGAAGAGGCTGATGCAGTTGCTGCTGGAGTGGAGACTCAAATCATCTCTAAGCTTATTATGGAGGTTGTCATGGATTTAGTTGTTTAGAGTAGAATGACTTCTATGCAACAGCCACATAGTTGGGGAAAGGCAAATTATGACAGATAAAATTCATAAATTATCGGAAAGCATGAAAAAATAAGTATATATTTTATACTAGTCATAATGATTGTACTTTGGTATTTACCATTTATCTGAAACAAAAGGAATAAAAGTTTATAATCACGTCTATTTTGAGCATTGATTATAATATTGGAGACATTTGTTACATTTATCGTTGCATTATAGAAATAATTTCAATTGAAAGAGCTCTCATTATATTATAAATAAATGCATCTCACACAAAATTAAAGACAAATTAGGTATATATATATTTTTTTTACTTTAAAAACTCAAAAAAAGAATAAAATCATAGGTTCTGCCCAATTGAAACAATGTAGCATTAACAATTGAAAATTAAAAAAAGATAATCCTTTCTCAATCTTAAATAATTAATAATAAGTTATTAATAACTAGGAGCCTTCATACCTTATGTTAGACCCCATTTGGAGAACATAAGTCATGAATTGAATTTTAAGACTTAAGGACTAAAACACCTAATTAAAATTTAAGAATTTTGAGAAATAATAATCAACCAACCTTAACACTTAAAATTCATCTAAAAATGAATATTAAAGTATTATGTCTTAAACTCAAATTTAATCACATTTAGCCTAAAAACAAATAAAAGTAAAGCATTAAAAAATTTCAAACAACAATCAACGTAGGGTATATCCAAACCACTCAGCCTGATACACACACTATAGATTGCTTGTTATGACAACCAACTTTAGTCTTAGGCTAGGCCGTTGTTCTTTCATGTGTTTTTTTGTGACGTAGATTTGATGCAAAATTTTATCCATGCTGATTATTATGGTTTTGATGTGATTTGTGATGTTTATGATACAATGCTTTTGTCAAGATATTTATGATATAATATGTGATAGGCGCTAGATCTTCCTAGATTAGAAATTATATGAATGCTAATATATCTTCTACAGGTAACCATACTAATACAGGACTATAAAAGGGGGGCTAATTAATTAAAATGTGATTAACACATTTCTTGGAGATGCTCTAATTGTCAAACCCCCCATAATTTAAAAGTTTGGCCAAGTGAATGTGTTGGCTCAAAACTGAGCAATTGATTATATATAAATACTCGGGATTTTTTTTTATTTTCTATAAATTACTTAGAATAACATGCAGGTTGTATAGAGTTTTTTAATTTTCCTAAATGTAAACTTAAATGGAGTTGTGAAAGTTAATTGAAGTGGAATATTTGGTATCTAATTTGGAATCCAAAGAGGAAGGAAACATCCTTTAAGGGAGAGTTCCTTTCATTTGGAGATTCAAAGCTGGATAATTTGAAATTCAAAGGGAAATGAAACATCCCTTTAGAGAGGAGTTTTTTTTCATTTAGATGTTCGGACTTGACAGATCTAAGGAGCCCGAAGAAAGGATCTAAAGAGATGAAGATAAAGGAAATATTCAACTTTAAACTTGTGTCATCAATATGAAATTCTGAGATGTTGTTAGTGGAGCCCAACCACTTTAATTTATGCATACCCTATTTTGTTATTAAGCTGTACTTGCCACATGGCCTTGCATATTTGATTAATATGGTTTGATGCTTTTTTATTCTATTTAAATTAGATGCTTTAGAAATTACCTTTTTTTTCAAGATTTATTATCTGCATGTGATTTTATTTTAGCTTGGAATACAATTAGACTCCTAAGGACAATAAAATTTTTCTACTTGCAACTAAATAAAAAAAATTTAGGTTCGCATAGAAAGATATACATTTCAAAGAGGTAAGTATTGGCTCACAAGGAGTTTTTCATGTATACGTATCTATCTTCTCTTCTTAGTAGGTACCTTCCCACCTGCAGGTCGTGACAGACCACCTGACCTAGTAGCTATGGTGTAGTTCTATCTAGGGGATATTGTGCATCTCTAGGGAAAAAAACTATTTTTATGCCTATTTTTAAAGTTCAAAGCACTTTATTTTTTGCATAAAAGGTTAATTTATATATATTATATTAAAAACAAATAAAAACTAATTAAGATTTAATTGCATCGAGCATAATCACACCATACATAAGTAAAGGGACTTAAGAATTTCTTTAAATATCATGCTTGATTTCTAAAAAACATAAATAACTGCCCTTACCTATCTTTCATAAAATTATAGTTATGGTTTTAAAGCACCAGGTGGTTTAGCTGGCTTTCTAATCCAGGTACAAGGTATTCTAGTTATGTTCAAGTCGTTATTGTGTAATGATCTAAATTTTTACCTCTTGAGGTGATATATCATTTATAATGTTATCTTCCATTTAAAAGTTAAAATATCGGAAAGTCTATATTTAAAATGTTTCCAAAAATATAATTACAATTGGTTTATTCATTCCCAAAAGTTTACAAAAAGCAGGTTGTAACATTTATATTTACATTGCTCTAGGTTGGTTTGAACCTGGTTTAGTAAATCCCTCATGTGTAAATTCTCACCATTTATATTTTTTAAGTTCTTTTGAATATTCTATATAACACTATCATTGTCAAGTCCTAAGACCTAGATGAGAAAAATGGAGGGTTACATTAGGTAGTCGATAACCGGCATAAAGCTTATCAAATAATCATGACATGAATCCCTTAATATATTGTGTTAATGATAGGACATTCCCTAAAAGAGATGTGTTGTACGCTCTGAATATAGCTAGAACTAGAAATGTACAAGGGTCACTGCACTAAATCCCGGGTGACTGCACTAAATCCCGGGTGTAGTATTAAATAAGCAAGGGTTCCCACATCATGGGCAGATGTGGGAAGAGAAGATAGTCCATGAAATTAGGTTCATAATAGAAGCTTGGAATATAAGTTCTCTTATAAGATAATTAATGGAATTAATAAATATTACGATTTATAGGAAGATATATATTAATTCTATACATTCAAGAAATTAAATGGGTTATTGGAGAGAAACCTAAGGAGATTGATAGTTTATGATTTAAAGTATGGTATTTGGGTATGTGTCATTCTAGAAATGGTGTACATATGATTATAGATAAGAGTTTATAGGGATAATGTTGTAAAATAAAATGAATTGAAGGTAATAATTATCTCTTTAAAGATTGATGTTGATGCTAAAATTATTAATATTATAAGTACTTATGCTCCGCAAGTTGGTATAAATATGTGCTCAAAATTAAAATTTAAAAATAACTTAGAAGAATTAATAAAAAAACACCTCTTAAAGAAAGAGTTTGAGTACCGTCATCTATTCACACCCTCTAAGTGTCGACAGAGTACCGTCGTCCTTTCACACTCTCCAAGTGTTGGCAGAGAATCAGCGTCATTTCATACTCTCCAAGTGTTGACAGAGAACCGATGTTCTTTCACACTCTCCATGTATCGGTAGAGAACCATATCTTATTCAAAGATCTTCCTTCGAGTGTCTTCAAAGAAGGAAAAGATTTACAAAAAATATAAAGAGATTCTCATCTTTGGGTAACCTTGTAAACCCTTCACACTCTCTATTTGTTAGAAATCTCTCACAAACATTCTCCCAAATAATTCTCACACTTTTTCTCTCTAGAAAAATGAAGAAGGACCATTTTCAAAGTTAGTTTAAATGGCCTTATATATGAAAGGCACGAAAAATCATTCAGAAAATTGAAAATTTCAATTTTGAAAATCAACGATACAGTACGATCGACGATCGTACATACGAACAATTAAAAAATTGCTCGTACGATCCTGCACGAAAAAATTTATACATGTGGATCGTATAGTACGAATATATATCGTACGATACGAATTGTTAAGAAAATTTTCAAGCTTCGTCAAGAAGAAAAGATACCCCATAAATTTGTAGTATGGGCATCCTCTGTACGAACATGAGATCGTACAGTATGAACAGTTTAGAAAAATTTGGTGTTCATCATGATGAAAAGAGACCGAAACTTTTTGTACTCTGGATGTCGTCTGTATGAATATGATATTATACAGTACGAACCATTCATAAAATTTTGGCATTCGTTGGGATGAAAAGAGACCCAATCTTTTTGTACTATAGACATTGTCTGTACGAAGTGGACTTCGTATGGTATGATTAGTTCATAAAAAATTTGATGATCATTGGGACGAACTTGTATGTATCTATTTCATACTCTAGATGTCGTTTGTACGAATATGACTTCGTACAATACGAACAAGACTTAGGAAATTTTCTTCACATGGTTAGATTAACTACTTTATGGAGAAATAACTGGACAAATTGTCCCGTACAATTATAAATCGTACAATACAATTAGTTTAAAATTTTACATGTTTTAACTTTCTCCCAATGTGCATGTGTGCATAGTTACCCAATTACAATCACACTCTCAAACTCAATAAAAGTGTAAAATACAGACTCCATTTACAATACATCATAATTTAATCTGACTTGAAATTTTCAAGTGTCTGGAGTATAATTTCTCTGAAACGTTAGTACACACAAAAAATAAAAGCAATATAACCAATATATGTTAGGAGAAAATAGTAATCAAACAATAATATTTGGAATCAACAAAAACACACATGATACGAAAACATAATTATGAAAACTAAGTTGCAACAAAAACTTCATAAAATTTGAGAAAATTTCATTTTTTCTAGAATTTTTCATTTATTAGAAATAAAAAATTAAAATTAGGGGATAGGGTTAAAATTTTACTTGGAGCTCTAAAATTTCTTGAATTGGCTCAGGGGATAAATCTCGAACCTTGGCCTCCAAATCCCTTCCCTCTCTTTTCTTTCTTCTTTTCCTTCTTCTCCTCTTCCCTTCTCCGACAAGCTTGGGGTGGTGGGTGAAGTATGAAGTGAATTGAGATATTTTAATATTAAGATTTCCCCTATTTTGAATTAGCACCGCGACGCCTAACTTCCTTAATGTTCTAAAAATCTTTTAGATACTCCCAAAATATGCTCACTTGAGACCCAAAGCAACGACGGTGCTTTCCTGTACCGGAGAATTACCTAATCTTATGTATTTTGCCCAAAAATAAAGAGCTTAATGTCAGGGTATTGTATCCCCCAGTGCCACGGCGCATATAAAAAAAATTAAGCATGAATTTTTCACATTATTAACCCCAAACCTTGCTTATTTTCTACTTGATTCAATATTCTAAGACTCATAAGAACTAATTAACTTAAAATTAATGATTATTTATAAAAAAATTACTTAGATTTGATGACAGACATTATAGTGTGGTGCTTTCACAGTGATACTCAAAAGTAACAATTCCATCATGCCATATGACACAAGCGCCTGTTGGAGTAGCTTACATTAATGTTGTATGCAAGAAGGAAAACACCTTGCTTGAAAAAAATCTTAGAAATGAGCAAATAATTTCATGAGGTTGATTTAAAAGAAGTTCCTTCCACGCCATTCAAAAAAAAAAAAACTAACAATAATGAATGTTGGATCATGCATCATTATCTGGATAGTCTCTCATTAAACTTTTTAACTAATGTGGAGAGTTTTTCTGCCTCTTTCCCTTCTATAGGTCTTGGGCCCAATAAAATAATTAGAACCCTTAGAATAATAACTGATCACCTTTCTTTTTATAGGTTTCTTTAGATATCCTTAATTAATATTTTGCCCATGCCAAGCATCACATATTGTAATGAGTTTTTTTGGCTATCTAGTATTTTGGTTGAGTTAATGAGTTTTTTTGGGTATATAAACATAATTAGTGAACAACTTTGAAAGTTAATTGGGTGAGTTCAATACATCAATACTAAGAGTTGAGTTTTTTTTTTTTTTTGGGCTAAAACCCACATAGAGGCCTACGTGTTAATAATAAAATTGATTTGCAAGTCCTTAAAAGATCAAATGCTCTTTACAACAACAACAAAAAAGATTAGTAATCATTCCAAAATAAAATCTAATGAATCAATTATCCTATCTAATATAAGAATAAAAAAGAAAAAAGACTAGGGAGGTAAGAAGCCAACCCTCAAAAAGAGCCCAAGCTTGATCTTCAATGAAGTCCAAAAGGAACACATAAAAATCACCAGAATTCCTACCAAAGGTTGAATGAAAGAAAATGCATCTAACCCAAGGAGGCAACGCTGCAACTAAAAATGAATCATACAACAACAAAAAATAATGATTTAAAAATATCCGAAGGGAGACCAATATTAAACACCACCCCAAAAGCCCACACTTAACACCTCCGACCAGCAAATGACCTTGCAAAAAAAAAAATAATAAAAGAACTGAAAAAAAAAACTAGGAGATAACCTAGCCTACCAAGAAAGAAAACTGACTAGGAGATAACCTAGCCTACCATGAAAGCAAACTGACAGGCCAAATAAGATAACAAGCAAAACCAAAACACAATACACCAAGATAATCAGGCCCAACCAGCCAACCCGAAAAGATAGAAAGAAATAAGGAGCAAAAAATAACCAAACAACTACAACAACATGAAACACCAAGTTAATAACATGAATCACCAACAATATAACAGAACCAATAGAAGCACACCACCAACCACCCACAAAGAGGCCTATAAAATCAACAATAGACACACTAACCTAACAAAAACACAATACAATATCTGTAGAAAATAGAGCAGAAGCCATAGAAACTCAACACCATAACCAACCAAATCTACAAAAAAGAATTCAAAGACCAACCAAAAAAACTAAGCACCATACTCATACCTAGTAGCTCTGTTAATAGAATATTTAAAATTTTGCACCAAGCTTTTTGTTCTTATTTTTATTACTTTTCTTGCCTAAAATCATAGAAAACTTGTCATTATCTACTTGGACAACATTCAAACCTATATCCTATGACAACATAGTACATCTACCATCATTAATTTCCCCAATATAATTGTTATCACCTGAAAGATCACAAACCCAGTCAGAATGATCCACAGGGTCAACAAAAAGAAACACCGTCTATTACAACCCACCGCACAAGTTGTACAAGCATCATCAAAAATAGGGAGACCATTAAGTTAATAATATGGACCCAATTAGAGACATTCAAACCTTCAAGAAGGAGAGCAGAAGCGATCACAAGATTGTTGACCTTGATTTCATCAAACCCTTGGGTCAAGGGGAGTTGACTTGGTCAAATTGACCAAGCTAGACCCCAAGACCTCTCCCATTCAGTTCATTGGGTCAAACCAAGTCTACTGAATCTAGACCTAGGCCCTGGGTCAACCTGGTTGACCAGGTTAACCTGGTTGATCAGGTCAACCCAGGTTGACCCAATTGATCCTAATGAACCGAATTCAATCTCTAACTCAATTCAAACTTCCTTGGCTCAATTTTAAACCTCCCTTGTGTTCAATGGGTCAAATTTAAAATATTGGGCCCATACCCATACCCTGGGTCAACCTAGATATTTAAGGCTCATGAGAGTGCAAAAAAATTTCTACTCATAATTAAGATTTAAAATTTTAGGAATTAAATAACATAGAAAGATAATAAATCTAGGGAATAAGTCGTGAATCGCCCTCGGGGTCGCATACATATTAATGCATCTCTATTCCTTATTTTAAAACACTTCCCCGCTTGCAGGTAGAGTTTAGATAATCCAACCTATAAGGATGAGGTGCTGAACCTAGGGAAGCGTAGTCTTCTAAAAAACTATTTTTAACCTTTTTTTTTTTAATTTTAAGTATTTATGATTTGAGTATTTTGACCAGCATACATTGCATTAGAAACACATTTAAAAGAGTTTAAATTTAATTGTGTCTGTCTTTAGCATTTTCATCCAACATAAATTAAGGGGCCTCTTAATATAATCTCTAGACGTCGGGCACATCTCTCCAAAACTTTAATAAAAATGTTCCTACCACTCTCTCATAAAATGACCATACTCAAGTATTTAAAATCAACTAGGTGGCTAGCTGGCTCCCCAATTCAGGCCAGGATAAGTCCAGATTTTGCATTGCATTAGTTAGGTTCGGGTCACCACTATGTGGTACCCAATTTAGATTTAGGATCCAGGTTAGATATTAGATCATAAGACCCAACTTCCATAAATATAATCCAAAATTTTTAATAAAATATTCAACTTAAACCAAATCTTCTTTCAATCTAAAACTTAAAGCCTAACACTTAGATTAGGATGAGATACTTCTGGATTGTTCTAGTATCTCAAAGTGTCCCCTACCCATCTTCCTATGACCCCACTAATAAGTGCTCAATTTTGATCCATTTCCATTTGAAATTCCAAAATCCAACTCCTTTGATATCACTTCTAGTATATCTTTTAATAAAAATTCACCATTATTTTAATAAAGAATATTCATAGGAAATTTTGATTTCTTACGATGTAATTAACTATGAGGGCTTGCGTTTGTAGGAGATTTAGAACCCACACACACCTGATTTTCAAAATCGATTTTCAAAATTCAAAACAAATCTTCTTTGGGAAAATAAAGTCAATAACGATCATTATCATCATGTTCCATCGATCAATAATAAGTGATATTTTCTCTCTTTAGAGAGATATATCATTTGTTATTATGATATGGAATATGAAATTAATGATCTCTCATCCAGATTATAGTGGTTTAATATTGATATAATCTCATTTTAAATATTCAAGCTCACGATCCTCATTTGAATTCGATTACTATAATCAAGATGATAATTTTTAGTTTCATAATCTAAATCTGTTAGCAAATGATATATTTGCTTAAGGGGCAATATGTTGTTTATAACAAGATGTTCAATTTTGAGACTGTAAATTCAATTTCAAAATGTTCAAATAAGATTAAATTTTTTAAAACCCTTTTTTCAAACTTCCACCAACAAAATGTTTCATATATGTTTTGAACTATTTTCAAGTAATTATTGAAATTTACTTAGATAGAGGGGGCTGTCAAATTTTTTTACAATTGTTATAGGTTTCCGGCGGCTAACCGACTATTTAGCCGTCAAAAACTTTGATACCGAACAACCTCAATTTGCTGCTAGATTTTTTGTTGTCTCTGGTAAAAATCACCGGCATTATCGATGATTTTGACCATCGGTAATAAACCATCAGTTTTTGTGCTAGAATCTTTCGACCATTTATCTGTAGTTTTGGTTCATCAATTTTCGATTGTTGTAGCCGCCGGAAAATATTATCGCCAAAAATATGCCGCCGATTTGCATTTTTTATGTGGTTTATTCTAAGGGTTTAAAAACTACCATAAAATTTACAAACCGACAAAAAATTGATCTAAACTGTCAGTAATGAGCGATTTTCCTGTAGTGCATATTATTGCCCTTAGATTCTATATTAGGAGGAGAAATTAAATGATGACTATAATTATATGAATAAAAATAGGGTTAACAAACATATTATTGCCATCACAATCCATAACATCGAAAGATTTTGTGCAAACAGAATAACAACAATAAGAATTAAAAATTGAAATAGGACAGATATACCTTACCTTTAGACGAACAAATTTTCCAACTGGGCCAAATTACTTGGTATTGTTAAGAATGTGGATGAGCTATCCAACCCTACTTCTATTCCTCACATAATCTAGGATGATGAGAACAATAAATTTCCTAAATGTCCTAATGAGGATGAATTTCACAATATCCTTATGGAGATGAATAAGGATTCTATCGCAGGGCCTGATGGTTTTACAATTGCTTTTTATCAGAAAAGTTGGAATATCATTAAAATAATTTATTCAAGGCTTAAGGCTTTTTTTTGAAAGGCTTGACTCTCCCTAAATTTTTTTCTACTACTTCTTTGGTCCTTAATTTTAAAGGGGATAATCCTAAAGATTGGAATTAAAGACTACATACCTATTAGTTTATGTACTAATTTCAATAAAATTATCTCCAAATCTTTTTTCTTCTAGAATGGCTAATATTCTTCATAATATTATTTCTTGTAATCAAATTGGTTTTATTAAGGGGAAGAGTATTTCTAACAATGTGTTGCTTGCATAAGAGTTGAATCATGATATCAATTATAAACTAGCTGGTCATAATATGGTTTTAAAACTGAATATTTTTAAAGCCTATTTTTTATAACATTTTATTGGCCCAAGAGATGGTTCATGATCTTAATGTTAAAGGCATGGGAGGCAATATTATTTTGAAACTTGACATTACTAAGGCCTATGACAACTTGAAGTGGGACTTTCTCTACAAAATTTTACATTTTTTTGGTTTTAATCAGACTTTTATTAGGCTTATCAAGAATAGTATCAAAAATTGGTTTTTCTCTATTATCATCAATGGTAATCATCATGTTTTTTTTCCTTCTAAGCATGGTCTTAGGCAAGGGGATTCTTTATCTCCGTCTCTCTTTATTATTGTTATGGAATATTTGTCCAGAGGTATTGAAAATCTTTATAGAAGTTACCCTATGCTTACCTTTCGTACTGTTGGTGGTTTTCTGATTACTCATCTTAGCTTTGCTGATGACTTTATTATTTTTTCGAATGCCTCGATAAAAAATGTTAAAATTATTTCTAAATTCCTTTCCTCTTTCCAGAGTATAAGTGGTCTCTCTATTAGTAGGGAGAAGAGCAACTTTATTACCGGTATTAATGTGAATAGAAGCAGAGTTAGTATTATCAAAAGAGTTTGTGGTTTCAATCAGACTTTACTTTCGATTAAATATCTTGGAACGCCCCTTTTAAAAGGTAGGAAAAAGATTTTTCTGTTTGAAAATATCTTTACTATCTTTCAAAAAAAAAAAACTTAATTGGTCTTCAAATTTTCTTTCTTTTGGTGGTAGACTGATTTTGATTAAAAGTGTCTTAAACTCTATTCCTATATTTATTTTTCATACGATGAAACCTCCATCCACGGTTTGTATGAGAATGGAGAAAATGATAAATAAGTTTTTTTTGGGGGGCTACCAACAACAAGAATTATATTAATTGGTCATCCTGGAAAAAATTTGCGGTAATTATAATGAAGGCTCGCTTGGTTGCAAGTCTATTATGGATACTGCTCATGCTTTTTCTCATAAACTTTGATTTTTTTTTAGATCACAAAATAGTTTATGGGCCCAATTTATGTTTGCAAAATATTGTAAGAATCTTAATCCCTTGTTGTGCCATTTCAAAGCATATGATTCTCTGGTTTGGAAATGGCTTTGCAATATTAAATGGGAAGCGAAGCAGAACATCCAATGGGGTATTGGCAATGGGGAGGTCTCCTTTTGGCAAGACAACTGGTTGGGCACTTTATCAATTTACAATTGTCTTAATACTCATACCATTGTCAACAACAAAGTGAAGGATTTTATTCAAAATGAGAATTGGGATATTTCTAAACTTCAGGAGGTTTCCCCCAGTGATATTATTGAAAATATTTTGCAAATTCCTTACAATTACAACAAATGGATAAAATTTTATTTAAGCTGTCTTCTTCTGATAATTTCAATATCAAAAAGGTGTGAGAGGATTTTAGATTCAAAGGTGAAAACTCTCCTTTATTTAAGTCTCTTTGGCATAACAACATACGCCTCTCATATTCCATTTTAACTTGGAGGTGCCTTAAAGGCTTCTTGCCGATTGATAACCTGTTGTGGAAAAAATGTTTTAGCTTTTCTTCTAAATGTCAATGTTGTTTTAATACTGAGAGCATACAACATGTGTTTGTGAATGGTGTCATTGCTAGAAGAGTTTGGCAACATTTTTTAATTTGGCTGGTTTTGACACTTTCAATAATAACTGTGATTTGGCTGGCATTCTTAAGATGTGGTTTTCTAAAAGCAAAGGCCATATCCAAAATTTACTACCAATTGTGATTAATTGATACCTCTGGAAAGGTAGGAATGATTCTAAGCATAACGAGATCAAAATGTATGCTAACCAGATTATTTCTAATGTGAGAGATAAAATTTTGCAGTTAATTTCTGTTAATCTTATTTCTAAAAAACTTTTTATTAACTGTCATCTGCTAGCTAATCACTTTGGTATGCTTAATGGTTCTAGTAATGTGAGAAAGCTAGATTGTATTGTGAGGTGGCTCAAACCTAATGCTCAGAGTGTTAAATTGAACACGGATGGCTCTGTTCGTGCTACTAATGCTGGTATGGGTGGTATTATTAGAGATCATACTGGTAAGCCTGTTGTACTTTTTTCTGGTCCCCTGTTGCCTTGTTCTGTTTTAACTGCGGAGCTGATGGGTTTTTATAGTGGTTTAGATATGTGCGTGAAATTTGGTTTTTATAATGTTAACATTGAGGTTGATTCTAAACTTCTCATTAATGTGATTTCGAGTAATTCTATTGGTTGTCTTCAGGATTTTTACACTATCAGAAAAATCAAAATGGCTCTTGCTAGTTTGAGTTTTATTATTTCAATTCCCATATTTATCATGAAGGTAACGCCTATGCTGATTGGCTGGCTAATTTTGGTGCTCAAAGTGATATCTTTCAGGAACATCCTCTGAATAATTTTCCTACTCCTCTTAGAGGCATGATTTGTTTTGACAAATTGGGTCTTCCTTATATCTGTCATGCTTGATGTTTTGTTCTTATGTCTGTTTTTGTTAAGGTGTTTCTGGTATGTGTGGGGGTGCTTCTTCATCCCGATTTCTGGAGCCTGATGGTTATCTTGTGTAGTTTATTTGTGTTATTCTAGGGTGTTCGTGGGGAGTTTGTGATGTTCTACGAGTTTTTTGGGGTGATGTCTTAGTGCCAGGTTCCCTTCCAGCTGAGCTGTGTTTATCTTATGTTGAGGGGGGTTTTTTCAGATTTGATTCATTATTTTAACTGTTATGCCTATAAGCTGGTTAATGCTGGGTTTATTATCTATACGATCAGTTATGGTTTGAGTATCATGGGGCATATTATGAAGTTTTTTGTTATTCTTATGTATGTGATCATGGAGAATTTGTTTCAGGTTACCTTTGCTGATGCTTGGAACTATTCCCAGAATTGGAGGGGGGTATTTCAGGTTGCCTATGCCTTTGTGTCAACGCTTTTCTTAATGTCTGGATTAATTGTTGCTTTTATTATAGTTTTATTAACTTAGTTTTTTGGAGTTCTTTTTGTAGGCCGATTTTGTCGTATTTTTGGATCCTCAATTCTAGCAAGTTTGTCGTGTATTATAATCGTCAGGATCTTTAGATTTTTGGTTACTATTTTTGCAGGAAGTATGTGCTGAAAGATATCCATATGCTCTTCCTTTTTTGGGTGATGTCTGCTTGCAGTCCTAGCTTTTACTTTTATTTGTTTTGTATTAGTACAAAAAGAGACCACCAGCTTTTAGATTTTATTTTGAATTTTTTGTAGCTCTTCTGAGCAATAGTAAGCTGGAGGACCATTCTAAGGACTTTTGTAATCTAGTTTTTATTATCAACGCGTAGGCCCCTCTGTGAGTTTTAACCAAAAAAAAAAACTAAACTTTTATTTATAAGATTTCAAAGCTTTTTTATTTCAATGAGAATGCTATTTCTTTGATTTGTAATTTCATGGAGAATGTTTGTCACTTAGTTATTATAAATGGGAAAACTCATGGATTCTTAAAGCTGTTTAAGGGGTCATGTAGGGTCACCCTTTATCCCTTGCCCTTTTTTTATTTCGGTTGAGTATCTTTTTAGAGGTCTTTAACTATAAAGGCTTGAACTTTATCAATACTGGTGGTATGAAAATTTCTCATTTATGTTTTGTTGGTGACATTATCATTTTTTGGCAATTGTTCTCTCAAAATGTGAAGAAAGTCTTTAATTTTTATTGATTTTGGGAAAAAATGGTCTTAGCTTTAATACCAATAAGTTTTCCTTTATTCCTGGCAAAGATATGTCTCAATCTAAATTTAATAGCATATCCCATTTAACTTGCTTCTTTAATCAATCCTTACCTATCTATTATCTGGGCACTCCTCTACACAAAGGAAGAAAATGAGCTTTTTTATTTGACAATTTTTTTTAAAATATTTAAGGTCAGCTTGTTTCTTGGGAATTCAAGTTTTTTTCTATGGGTGTTATGCTTATGATGATTAAAACTATCTTATCCTCCATGCCTATAAACCTTTTTCAAACCATTTATCATAATTTATCTGTCTGTATTAAACTTGATAAGATTTTTAACAAGTTTTTTCTTGGGCCCTAACCAATATAGGAAAAAAATTCATTGGAGGACTTGGGAATTTTGTATTGTTCCTTTTGAAGAAGATGGTATTGGTTGCAAGTCTTCCATTGATATGGTGAATTATTTTTTTATAAAACTTTGGTGGAAGTTTCACATGAATAATTTGCTTTAGGCTAACTTTATGCATGTTAAATATTAATGTAACAATAGTCATGCTTCTTTATGCTACTTTAAAAAGGGTCATTCCCTTGGTTGCTCTAGGATTTGTATGGCTAAGAGGCTGGGGAGCAATTTATTCAATGGGGCATTGGATATGGTTCTTCCTTTTTTTAGCAAGAAAATTGGATGGGTTATGACTTTATTGATTCTAACCTTAATACACATTCTTTATCTTTGTCTAAAATTGTTGGTTTTATCTCTAACAGGTGCTAGAATATTAATCTTCTTTTAGATTACATTCCTAAATCTATAGTAGATATTATTAGTGTTATTCCCATCAATAACTATCACTACAGAAAAATTGTTCATTACCGGCGGATTTTTCGGCGAACTGTTTTCCGGCAGATTTTCCTGCTGCTTTTCAGCATATTTCATTGAGCTATTTCTGACTAAATCTCAGGCAGATTTTCTGGCTGATTTTCAACAGATTTTCTAGTAAATTATTTATGATGGATTTATCGGCATAATTTTTGACAAAATTAATAATTTATGAAAAAAGTCCTAGATTCATAATTTAATTAACCAATAATTTAAAAGTTATTTTAATTAATTATTAATGGGTATAATAAACTTTATATAATTCTATCAATTATATTATAAATATAAAACGACAGCCTTTTTTACACTTTTGACCAAGTGGCACAGTGGTTAGGCGGGTTCCGGGATGCAAAAGGCGGGGTTTGAACCCCGCCGTGTGCGCAGGCGTGGCAAGCGGGTCGCGCAGTTCGGCGTGAACTTGGTCGGGCTGATCACGCGGGTCAGTGGGAAGGCAAAATTTTAGGAAGAAGCACGGTTCGTGGCGTTATTAGGGGAAAAAGCTTAATTGGGAATAAATTTAAAAAGAAGCAATTACGCTATAAAGTACGGCGTATTGTGGAATGTGCTTAAATTAAATGCGCATTTAAAGAATACGCTGAGCAATAAAGCGAATGCGCTTAAATGTTAAGTGCATTCTTAAGAATTCGCTTTTAGTTAGGCGCATTTCCTGGTTGCTGACGTGTTCCAGCTATGGATCATTATCTGCTTTGGTGTTATCGTCGACCAGATCCGATAATTGCAGCCAATTTGCGCTGGATGGGTGGCATTCAGTGCAGTGAGGTAATGATAGGGCTTTAATGAGATGGCGTTGGGAGTTATGTAGACTGCCTATAAAAACAGGGCTATGGTGAAGAGGGAAAGTGCCTCAGCTCTCAGCTCGCACTTCCTTAGCTTCAGAGAAAAAGAGAGGTAATTACATTTTTCCTTAGTTTGTTTTTTAATTTTTGTTGAATATTTTTTGTTTTTAGTTTATAATGCATTTATATGTGATCTGCCAAAAAGTGAAATGTATGATTAATTTTTCTTGATGTATTTGCAATGAAGAACTCATGTTTGCTTAATTTTGTAATTTGTTTGTTATTTATTTCTTAGGATGTTTAGTCTTATTAGTTGAAGGTGTTAATGTTTGAGTGGAGAGTTTATATTGGAAACAATAATTTTATTTTTTCGTCATGTTTTTATTTGAATTTATTTATAATTTCATGTTTGACCAGAGAGCTTATTTATCATATTGCAAATCCATGTGACTGCCTTGCCATAGTCTATTAAAAATATTAATTTAAAAGTATATGTTAAATTATTTGAAGTATAATTAATTTTATACAGTGTACTTATCCGTTAATGATAATTACTTGAAATGAAGAACTAAAATGTTAGTTTCACCCTTTTTAAATTTTTCCACAAATTTAAAAAAAAAAACTAAGCTTGACTACTAAGGATCTTCTAAATAAATGTTTTTCCTTATTATTTTTGGAGAGGAAAAAAACAATAAATATTGTTCCTTAGCAAAAAAGTTTATGTTCCAGAAGAGTATTCCAAAATTTTTCTAAAATAAAAAGAGAATTTGATTGGTGGATATATCAAGAGATCTCCTTTTTCATTCAGATTTTATTGGAATTTTTTATGAGATATGTATAAGTGAAAAGAATCAGGTGATTTTTTGTAAGAGATTTAGGAAAGCATGAACTGATTTGCATAGCTGTTAGTTGTAACTTTGATTTTCTATGCAAATCTCCATCTATAAATACTATTCGTTTTGGACATTGCATTCAAGGCAGAGAGAGCGAGAGAAATATTTACATTCAGGGGATGAAATTAAAGGAAAGTCTTAAGTTTGGAAGACACAGAAGAAGGTAGGAAGAGGAGAGTTGAGAAGAAAATATAATTTAAATGTTGAGTACATAAATTCGACTTCCAACAAACATGTATTAGATAAATTGTTTTCAAATAATTAATGTTTATAATTTTAAAAACAACACAAGTATAATGTACGTAAACCCTAAAGTTTAGATTGTTTTCCCTTTTTTATTTTTTAAACATTATTGTTCAGTGAGTATTTTAATGTTTCTTATTTTTTCAAATAAATAAAGTTAATTGAAAAACACTCAAAATAACATTTCAGTATTTTGAATGCTTTTAAAATTCAACTATTGTTGTTCCCACCAATCCAAAGATGTTGCCACCCGCCCCACAGAAACCTTAGTTAATAGTTTTGATTTTTTAAAATTAAAATTTTAATATTAAATGTTAATAGAAATGAGGTAAAAAGTGTATTCTGACGCGTTAAAACGCTTTTCATTACGTACATTATGTGCACTATGATAAATGAAGATGTTTAAAAAAATATGACATTCTGTTAATTGACCCTCCTCTATCTTTAATTTAGGATAGCATGTTACGCTTGCTATTATTTTTTTAGTGGAGAGCTGCGTATCGGGGATGAGTTCACAGCCACATATATTGGTGGGCAAAATCGGCCAATCATTGTTGATTATGACATATCACTTACTATGCTAAAAGACAGAATAATGCGTCCACTTAGGATAAATCCTACAACAAATACTGTCAGCCTAACATGTCGCCTTCGTAGTAATGGTGGCTATTGTGCTACACATGTCACTGATGATGAGGTTTATGAGTTTATGTTATTGGAGGCTAGAATTGATCATGTCATTGTGTACGTCGAGGCCGAACAAATAAATTATGGTGATGTTGCTGGTCCGTCAACGGGGGTACAAACGTAAGTATATTTAACTTTATTATGTTACTATTTGGTTTTTGAATTCCCTTTTAGCAAAATTGAAGCATAACTAAATATTTTCTTTTACCAGTCAAAACCTATGGTACGATAGAGAAGTAAATTCGTTAGATATGCAAAATAATTTTCATGGCCAACTCAGTTTGTCAGAGCAACCTAATTTCATGCCAAAACAATTTCGTCCACATCGTAGTGTAACCGAACGTCCAATTATGGTTAGACAATGTAATATTACATTTGAAGAAAACCTAGTATCATCGTCGTACGTGCCTCAGTCAGAACTAAATGAAAATGTTTGGCTAGACGGAGGTATGATGGATAATAATGACGTAGGTTCATACGAAACTATGGATAGTGGTAGTACTGATTCAGGAGATGGTTGTAGTGAACCAACAACAAATTTATATGGATCAATGAATAATAATACGAATGATGAAAATATTGGTGTTGAGCTCATTGAAGATCATGCAAGATGAAATGTAGCTGGAGTAGAATCGATGGAGGCAGACAACAACTACAAGGAAACAATTGAAACATCCGAACAATGGGATCGTAATGATTAGTGTGATCCTCCTGTCCCCAATATTGTAAGCTCAAACGAAGCAGGCATTCCTTCTGAAATTTATGAAGGTCAAATATTTCATAACAAAGAAGATTTACAGGCTGCAATTAATGGTTGGTCCATTTCACAAAATATTGAGTACATAAATTCGACTTCCAACAAAAGTCGTCTCACTATTTTATGTAGTTAATATAACAATGTGCATAGGGCTTGTTCTTGGCGTTTACATGCATCACGAAGTAAAAGACTTGGTGGCCTTTGGAAAGTCTCATATGTGGGTCCTCCACATAGTTGCACTCATGCTATTATGCTTGGTGGGCATCATAATTACACCTCGAAATTTATATGTAGGCATATCATGCCTATTATAAAACAACAGCTCGATATGAAGCTAAAGGAGGTAATTGCAAGAATAGAGTCGAAGTTTGAAATGAAGATTTCAATATTTGGTACGTATGAGGAATCATATCGTTCCCTTCTACGTTTTATGGAAGCTATACGGTTGACCCAACCAGGAAATGTATCCAATATTGAATTGGTTGGAGGTTCATGATTTAAGGCTTTATTTTGGGCATTTGACCCATCAATTTCTGGGTGGCAACATTGTCGGCCCGTCCTAAGCCTTGATGGAACTTTCCTACTAGGGAAGTATCGTGGCAAACTTCTTGTAGCTATGGGAACTGATGCAAACGGTGGATTATTTCCGTTGGCCTTTGCAGTTGTTGAATCCGAGAGAAACGAATCATGGGTTTGGTTCCTTAAGAACTTACATGACTTGGTCGAAGTAGTTCAACTTTGTCAAAATTTATGTATAATATCTGATAAGCATCCTGGTTTGGTGAGAGGGTGCCGAGAAATTTTTTCTAACGTCGTTCATAGACACTGCCTGCGTCATCTGCGTGAGAACTACAAAAAATTTTTACATCGTAAAGCAATTCCTGATGTTGAAGGCCTGTGCATTAACATGTACTTAGATGATAGTACTGATGATATCATGAACTTCACTCGCATGATGAACCACATTAAAAATGTGAAGTAAGAGGCATATGACTGGTTAATAGAACGTGATGTTAGTAAGTGGTCATTACTATTTGACAACGGATGTCAATACAACATCATGACAACCAATGCATCAAAATGTTTTAATGGAGTTCTTAAACGTCCTCGTGGACTTCCAATTCAAGGTCTGGTAATGTCCATATACTATAACCTTATATCTTTATTCGTTAGACGTTCTACAGACGTTGAGAAGTGGCTTATGTCTGGTGAATCTGAATTTGTTCCACATTCGATGGCTACGTTACAGCGAACTGAACGTGAGGCTAGAAGATGCCCACAACCCATAACTATTAATAGAGGTGAATTTGAAGTTGTGGATTCGTCATGTCTCCCACATAGAGTTGAGATTCCATCACTTGAAAATTGTACCTGCATATGTAAGAGACCACAACTCTATCATGTGTCGTGCATTCATGTCATAACGGTCGCCGGATATAGGAGATGGAATCATAATCCATTCGTATCACAGTACTTCACACTCAACTCTTATAGGGAAACGTACTCCAGCCTTTTTCATGTTGTTCCCCTGAAGGAAGTTTGGCCGAACTTCAGCGAAGTTCAGGGAATCATACCTTTACTTGCACCGACTTTCAGAAGGCGTGCAGGTAGACCGAGGACAAATAGATTTCGTAACACAATGGATGAGGCTAATTCAACAGCGAATAAGAGGTGAGGACATTGCAAGCAAAATGGTCATAATAGAGCAACATGCCCAAATAATCCAAGATCATCGAGGTATAAAACATATTAAAATAATATTTATTTTACTACAATATGTTATATGGTTGGTTTGATTTTGAGATTGAGTCTACTAATTAATTTTTTCTTAATGATTTAAAGATATCGTCGGTAGATGGAGGGATGCCATCTCAAAGCTACGTCCAAGGATTGGGATCCACATCATGTAGAGTATCGATAGTCTGAGGCACCTACGTGTTGTGTATCAAAATAATCATTATAACATTTATGTTAGTTTATTTGAAGCTACTTCAAGATGTTCATGTTCTCTCCTATTAACCTTTATGATGTATGATGTCTTAATTTATGGAAAGCTAGTTCAAGATGTTCATGTTCTCTACGTTGGTTTATTTATGTTAGTTTATTTGAAGGACAATGATGTATGATGTCTTAATTTATGGAAAGCTAGTTACAGATGTTCATATTCTCTCCTATTTACCTTTGAAGCCCTAATAAAAATTTGCTTAGTGCATTGAATCTTTCCACGACTCCACATGGTGTTGCATTAAAAATAGCTTGGTTATGCAAATATAGTTAATGGTTGATAGATCAAGGCAACGACGTGGTAGGCGTCGTACCAGACATGAGGAGCGTGGGGAGGAGTCAATTCGAGAAATGAGCATTGCTTTAATAGGCACATCACATAGGGCTCATGACCCTGATCAGGTGACCTAGCAGTTGCATTAATTACGTTTCTTATCTAGTAACATATTAAGTTCTTTTTTCGACTGTCTCATATTTTTTCATTGAAAATAGGCGTCTCCGCTGGTTCCTTCAACCCATTTATGGACCTTACGTGAGTGGTCTGTGGAGTGCCCCCGAATGATTTATGTTCTAAGAAATCTAGTGCTACATAACATTCGTCATCTACAATTTATTCGTTTGGATCATAACAGCATTTGTAGAGCGATGGTGTCCACTAACGAACAGCTTTCATTTTACGGTCGGAGAGATGACAATAACGCTCCAAGATGTCCAGGTTATACTTGGCTTGAGAATTGATGGCCCAGCTGTTATGGGCCCGAATGTGGTGGGTGTTGGTCGCCGTTGGGAATCCTGGCCAGAATGCTGTGATGAACTGCTAGGAACACATCCAGGCAGGGATACTGTGTACCATGCACCAGGTGATGAAGAAGACACAGCCACCTTCAGGATGGGTAGTGCACAGTTAGAGTCAATGCTCCCTTTGTGTTGGCTCCGTTGGACATTCTATCGAGAATCATACGACGACTTAGGTCATGGTCCATTTCTTCATCATGTTCAGGCCTATATTCTGTTCATGATTGGATACTTCTTGTTACCCGACACATCATGATCACATGTGTCATTGCAGTGGTTACCCTTACTGTTGGATGGTTAAAGCTTTGGCCGAATGTCTATTGGTAACGCTGTACTTGCGCATTTATACAGAGAGTTGTACCATGCTACTAGGCCCACACGCACTTATATTGCTGGATGTGTGGCATTACTACAAGTTTGGTCTTGGGAGCGATTATATATTGGGAGACCCGCACTACGTGTACCACAAATACACGATTTCGGTGGAAGACCATTGGCTTGCAGATATGCATTTCAATTTAGTATAATTAATTACACTTATATGATTATTTTTCAATTATCTGTTATGTTAAATATAGATGGGCTGAAGATCGGATACGAGAGCTTCCATCCAGAAACACGATGACATATCGTGACGAATTTGACGGTTTACGTCTTAGTCAGGTAAAACAAATTTTTACACTACCTCCCACATATATTTTTTTAAATATCAAGAATAATTTATTATCTTTAACTTATTTGATACTAGGTGGCCATGACTCCTTACACGGATGAGATCCTTGTAGTTTTACCTAACTAATATTTGGAGGGGAGAGACATATGGCGAGCTTGAGTTCCCCTTATTAGCTGGAAGCGTACCGAGTGGCATCTACCTGACCGTGTTATGAGGCAATTTGGGAGAGTACAATTAACTGATATTCCACCGATAGAACCAAATTTTAGAAGGATTGATGAAAGAGGTAGAGCAGATTTAGATTGGACTATTCAGTATCGGGATTACCTTGAGATATGGGAAGAAAGGCGAGCATATATTGTACCAATAACTCCACCAGAAGGCACAGGTAATAGGGAGTTAGGCACTTACCTACGGTGGTATAGATTATAGGCATCGATTTATCTGTTGCAGCCACAGATGGATCCACCAGAGACTTTATTCCCTCGATCTCCAGGAGAATGATTAGTGGTATGTAAGTTTATTTAATAATAATTTTTAATATTTTCTTTAAAGAGGATAATTTAACAAACATATCACATCTTATAGGCTGACTACTACATACGTTCAATTGCTATTCTAGAGCCATTGGTTGAAGGTCAAGGACAAAATGTAAGTTCATTACAATTAGCAGTTGACTAGGTAGCTGAATTATCTTCTAGAGTGCAACGTTCAGTTTATATCGACTATACAACTTTTGACACCACAATAGAAGAACGGAGTCAAGCTAGGGCTGAAGGAGCAAGACGGTCAACCTCTGATGCTCCTTCTAAATCCATGAGAAGTCGCCGCCGCCAAAATACAGAGTGGGAAACACCTAGACATTCAATGCATATTCCGTCGTCCTCCTATGACATGACTGGGGCAGGGCCATCAACACAACATTGGAGCACATTTCCTATGCAAGAAAGTGCTGCACATGAAATATATTATGGTACACCATCTCAGCATCCCAAAACGCAATCATTTTTTCCAGTTACAGTCCCAGAGTGGATGTAAAATATAGGGTTACCGTCCTCCCCCACACAGCAAGATATACTATTAAGGGGAGGAGAAACATCACAACAGTACCCTGTTGCGACACAACGTCAACCAGAATTTCAAGAACAAGAAGAGGATTTTATTGAGGAAGAGCAACAGCTACAACGATGAAGAAGAAGGGCCTCAGATTGGTATACTCCTGGTAGTAGGGCTCTCCGGCGTCATCGATAGATAATCTGTAATAATATTTTCTCTTATTTATGTTGCCTTCTTCATTTGTGTGTGAGTGTAAATGTGAATGTTTGGTGACAACTAAGTTTAAACTGTACCCGTAATTTAATATCTACTATTTTATGCACTCTTATTTATGATTATTAATAAAGTTAAATTTCTTTTTTGACTTTAATTACTTTTTATTTCACTAAGTCAATTTTACTAGAACTCATTTTCCAATATGTATTTGTAAACCTTAGCTCTTATAATAGGGTCCACATTTTCTTAAGTAATTTCACCTCATTTTTTACTCCATTCAACATAGGATAACGGTTGTTAAGGAAGAGCAACTTCATAACTACAAAATGTACTCTTCGATTAATGAAACAATGAGGGGTGCACCGACACAGCAACTGATAGAAGAAGGAAGTACCTGTTTACATGAAAGTTTGACTTATACTACAAATGATCTCCTAGAAGCAAAAGTAACAAGAAATGAAAGTTTGGATGCTAGCAGCAGTGTCGAAAACAAATAATGGATTACAGAGGGTACCATCCGGGTGCGTGAAAGCTTATCTTATCCTATCGATGAGGACCTTGAAGCCAGGGTATCATCAAATGAACTATTCAGGTGTGTTATACATACTTGGGATGAAGATGAATATTTCTTACTATGGCACTTACACGATGATACGATGAAAGAGAAGGAATATAGAGGTAACCCTGCACGTCAAGAGTTAGGCTGGAAATGTATACAAGAAGGCTTTACCAATTTTAAGCACCACCTTGTGGCAAAAGATTTCCTGAAAGGTCGAATTCTAGAACTTTGTCGTGCTAAAAACGGTGACATTGAACCGGGTTTGGGAAGGTTCATGATGGATATAGATAATTGTATTTTATACTCTTACTGGACGCCTGACCATGATAAGCACATGTTAGATTCTTATAAACAGTTGTTGCGAAGTTCTAAACATGCTAAAGCAAAGGAATTTCTTAATGGAGAAGATTGGCAGCAAATACAATAACAATTTCAAATCGACTTAAAGTGTTGTCCTACACAAACACAGATCCAAAATCGTCTACGATATCTACTTGACAATATGAATCAGTAACTTTAAAAATGTACTTTATGTTGTTCTTTCGTTATAAATTTAAAATGTACTTCCTCTTGTAATATTGATGCTTAATATTTTTGTTTCTAATTGTTACTCAACTTCTAATTTGTTTTATTAATGTGACTCTACTTCTCAAATCTTTTTTTTAATTTTATGTATTATTATTTTTATAATGATAACTCATATTGCATTTTCTAAATATTCAGCACATAATGTCATCATCATCAAGGACCTCATCAATAAAGCGCTCACCTTAAGGGATTTTCTACATATTATTCCAAGAAAGAAGTTGATCTATGATGGTACTATTCGATTGACAGAATCTATGTCGTATCCCATAGATGAATACTTGGAGGAGAAATTAAGATCAAATGAAATTTTTTGATGTTGTTTACATGAATGGTCTTGGTATGAAGATGATAGTTTATGGGATACGTATCATAAAGTTATTAAAAGTCATTCACTACAGGAAAAACAAGCACATGTTAGATTCTTATAAACAGTTGTTGCGAAGTTCTAAACATGCTAAAGCAAAGGAATTTCTTAATGGAGAAGATTGACAGCAAATACAACAACAATTTCAGATCGACTTCAAGTGTTGTCCTACACAAACACAGATCCAAAATCGTCTACGATATCTACTTAACAATATGAATCAATAACTTCGAAAATATACCTTATGTTGTTCTTTCGTTATAAATTTAAAATGTACTTCATCTTGTAATATTGATGCTTAATATTTTTGTTTCTAATTGTTACTCAACTTTAAAATTTGTTTTATTAATGTGACTCTACTTCTCAAATCATTTTTTTTAATTTTATGTATTATTATTTTTATAATGATAACTCATATTGCATTTGCTAAATATTCAGCACATAATGTCATCATTATCAAGGACCTTATCAATAAAGTGCTCACCATCAAGGGATTTCCTACATATTATTCCAAGAAAGAAGTTGATCTATGATGGTACTATTCGATTGACAGAATCTATGTCGTATCCCATGGATGAATACTTGGAGGAGAAATCAAGATCAAATGAAATTTTTCAATGTTGTTTACATGAATGGTCTTGGTATGAAGATGATAGTTTATGGGATACGTATCATGAAGTTATTAAAAGTCATTATCCCATGTATGTGGATGGAGAAACAATTACTGATATGGGTTGGAAATTTGTACAACAAAGGTTTAGGGATCATAATGGTCATTTTGCTCCCATGAATATTCTTAGGACAAGAATTGGTGAAATCACACGGAAAAAAGATGGTTCTGTTGTGGTCAATATTGAGAATCCAAGAACTGATGTGCAACATTGTATTCTTTATAAAAGGTGGCATACTTATTAAGATGCATTTCTATCAGAAAAATATCAAGAGCTGAATATTATAGATGGTAAAAAGAAGGAGTTTTTAAATATAAAAGATTGGCAATACATCCAAAAACAGTTCACAAAAAAATTCTTATGCTGTCCAACTTTAACCCAACTCCAAGCGCGTATGCGCATAGTACTGAGCCACATGCAATACTAATTTTTTTGATGTTGCTTTCAATCATTATCGTATGTATTAACATGAACTTATGTTGATTACTTTTCGAACTATTTTTATTCCAAATTTTTTAGTTTTTTTGCTTCTACAGGTTCATAGCACCAGCCATCATTAATCATTTTTTTAATTATTATTAAATATAACAATGATAACCTAAAAATATCTAAATCAATTAAACCTACTTCTAAATTATAAATATTTTTTATAGATTTTCCTTTATATTTATTTTATTCTTATTATTCTCATCGATCTCTCAATACCTACTTCACACAATTAACATAACTTTAATAATGTATCTTAATATTATTCACAAGTTTATAAATAACTAAAATCAATAATAACAATATTATTTTAAATTTAAATAGGATACTTATGAGAAATACAATACTTTGATTTCATATCTATAATTATTTCATATTTATTTTTATTTTTATTGATTATATTTGAAATATCTCACACTAACAAGTTTTTATAAAAAGTTTACTAATTC
The DNA here is from genome assembly GCF_001605985.2 of Dendrobium catenatum. Lineage (NCBI taxonomy): Eukaryota > Viridiplantae > Streptophyta > Magnoliopsida > Asparagales > Orchidaceae > Dendrobium > Dendrobium catenatum. The sequence continues at coordinate 563,728 of NW_021318723.1, forward strand.
ACATAAAATACATTCTATTCATACCTCTAATTTTAACAAATAACTAACAAACACGGTGGGACGTATCAAGTATGCTAAGGTAGAGAAACATGTTTCTTGACAAGATGCTAAGGTATGGTTGTTTAAAAAATAGTCTATTTAGACTATCAAATTTAAGATGCTAAGTATTTTTATACATTTCACTCTAACTATACCTTATTTTAAAGAAATTTTAATTTATATAATTTAACATTTTTTTTTTCTCATTTGCTCACATAAATATTACCCTAATTTACTCTAATTATTTATTTTATGGAAAATAAGATATTTCGAGTAATGTTATTTATCCAAAAATAAATTATTTAAAATTTTATTTTTTTCAAAAATATTAAATATAAATTAAATTATCTTTTCCTAAAAATTATTTTATTTTTCTAATTGGCATTTTTCAAAAAAATTAATTTTTTTAAAGATTTTAATAAAATTTAATAACACAATTTTTTACTTCAAATTATTTTAAAAAATAGTACTCAAGTTTTTTAATTCATTTAAAAAAAATGGGTTTTAATAATTGTATTTTAATTTTATATTTCTTAAACATAATAAAATTACTCTATTCCAACAAAATTTATATATATATTAAAATAGTCTTCTCGTAATCTAATGAGTTAAGTTGAAGCTGGCTCAAACGATTTAACTCATTGTTTGACTAAGGTACACGCTAATCGGCTGGACCCAAGAGTTGGCTTGACTCACGAAATTAGTATCCGCCCTAAATTTCACTTTCTTTCAGCTGCTGTATCTTTGTTTCGGACTAAGAAAAAAAAAATGCTTCGATTGAAAGAGACTAAGCTAGGAGAAAGGGCATAGGAGACATCTGAGCGTTTGATGGGCGACGACAGGTCACCCCGGGTGATGGCGAACAGGGAGAGAGATCGTGAACTGCTGATTCCTGTTGGCGGAGTCCCCGCCGACGATTCCGATTCTAAGGCGTCGGCGTCTGGTTCCGGCGGTGGCCACCACCACTCCGGCCGAGAGGTTGACTGTTCTTCCTTTTTTTCTTCTGCACTTTTATTTTGACTGATCTTTTGTGTTTACAATTTTCTATGTTTAGAATTTAGTTTGCTAGTTATTCGAAGGGTCCGTGTGAATTTCAACTGGTTCAAAATTTTCACGGAGTTCTGGATCATACTTAATTTTTTCCTAGGGTGATGTTTTATATGATGTTCTGTATTGTGTTGGTTTTTTGTCTTATCATTGCCATCTAGTTTATGCTTTCATCTTGTTTTGAAGTTTCTGGGTACTTGATTGATCTTCTGAAGATGATTTTGTCATGTGGAGCTGGTGATTGATTTCTAAATTAGGGCATCTAATGAGTTTTACTTACGGCCTTACTATGGAAAAGGTTTCATCAGGTGGGAAGTGGAAGACTTGCTTAGAACTCCCTTAATATCTTTTTCTTAGGAAAAATTAACTATTTTTGTTTGTTTATGCTCTACTTCTTGTATTTATTAAAAAAAAAAAAACCAAAATCCTTAAGAATAAGGATTGGAGTGAAGTTGTATTATATGATCCGTGAAAAATTCATGAGGAAATCCTCTCCTATAAATTTTGTTAAACGCGAATATGCTACGAAATAATCAATTCAATTCAAGTAATTTGTAATAAAATGATAAAAAAATGAATTATTGTCGGACTAATGAGTAATCAGTTGAGATAATAGAGATAATTTTTATATTTCTAATAATTTTGTATTTAAAATCTTGAATTGTATTGTATTTTAGGGTTATTTTATATTTACATGTTTAAATGAATCAGGTCACGAGTTGACTAATCGAGTCGGGGTTGGCTCATTAGTTCATCCAGCTCAGCTTAGGATCCATTTATCGAGGAGAGCTTGAGTTTACTAATGAATAAGCTTAATTGGGTTTCACCCCTAGGTAGGGGTATTTTCAATGAGTAACTATGATATAGAAAGAAAACTGGAATTAAATAAAATATTGATTATTTATAGATTTTAAACTAAAGAAAGTACCTTTATTTATTTTTTGTATTTTCCAACTCGTTTGAAATTCATAACAAAAATTTCTAACTTCATAAAGCAAGAAGCTCGTTAATGTAGAACATTGATGGGATGAATTGTGTTTTGTTTATGTTTGAATCTATATTCATGGCTTATTCCACATGTCTTTGGTTTAGAATCATGAATATTTTATGTTTGTCACTTACGTTTTGCTTATGCTATGGTTTATTCTATTAATCCCATTTTATGTTGTAGTATCTATGCAAGAGGATTCTTATTTGCACGCCTTAGGATTGTATTAGGAAATTGAAAATATTGAAATAAAAACATGCTGGCTTGAAGCATCCTTTTCACTTCCTTCTACTATATGTTATGTTTTCCTTGTCTTTCCCACATAGCAACCCTTTCTCCCTTTATCCTCTCTCCTTTGGGTTGTTTGCTCAGATTCTCAAACTATATAATGCCCAACAATTTTTCTATTGCGTTCTATTTGCCTTAATTGATTTTAGAGAGAAGAACCATTGATGGTTTTTGAAGGAGAACTCAAAAACTGCTGCTTTTAAAATACACCCCATCTTTCAAGATACACCTCCATACACCCCCAACTCCAGATCATCTCCTCTTCTTTTCCACTGCCAAAATTGTTCCTTTGCATGTCCCAAAATCCCTCTCCAACCTGTTGGCTTAATCATTCACGAAAATCCTAAAATGTGAAACCCTAGCCAGATTTTTTTTTTTTATCACTCTTTTACTATTTGGATTGTTTACCCTCTTAAATCAACTCTAAATTTAATAAAATTTGAATGAGATATTTCTAATCATGATCTACCATCCCTTTAAATTTTAATATATTCAGAAACAATCATTTAATCTCTTTGCCAACCCAAACAATCTCAAATTCTTGTTTTGAATTTTGCATCATCACTTTCTACCACCCCTCCCCAAGACACTAAATTTGGTAAAATTTACCACTTGATATCTTTCCAAAATTTAGGTAGATCTCCATTTTCCTAAAAGATATCGGCCATAGCCTGCCACCATCTTTTTCTTATCAAATATCCTTCATATTTGGTTTCCATCTTTGGCATTAAATCAAATCAAGATATGTTTTCCTTAATTTCCCCAAGCTTCCTTTTCTGAAACTTTCTTAACTTGGACCACACATGGCTTAACTAGTGATATATTATCAAATAGACTAAGTCTTCATTTACATAGCATAGTTTCAAAAATATGCTGCATATGCCGCACGTGTTATAATACCTATTGCAGTGCCAAGCTAATAACAACAAAAACAACATTATCATGTCATAGAACATTAGCTCTATAATCATGTCATGAATGCATGGTGGGCACATTTAGAATAATTGCATTATCTTGAATTTAAATCAAATTCCTTTTATAAATATAAATATTTTTCTTGTTCGGCTACATATATTCATTTGGGTTATATGGCTGATCCTTGATCTAGTGAATATGGATCACCTCCTACACAACATCACTACCCTACAATTACATCATATCATAATAATCGTTACATTAATCAATCTTACCCTCTATAATATGATAGGATGAGTATAATGCTAGACTGTAAAATCTGATGATGAAGAGTATAATGCTACAAGTGTGAACAATAATCATTTTAAGCACAACAATATAGATCCACTCAATCACAATAACAGAAAATTTGTAGGATAAACTTAGGCGTAAAGAACAATTAACTAAATGCTAGAAAAATAAAGAAATAATATAATGATTCAAGCACCTCGCTATTTAGAAATACACTTCCACATCTTCTGCACAATGCTAATATAGAAGCTTTATATACCTTCTTGTCTCATTAACTTGCCGAGTAGAGCTGCTCCCTCTTATCCTTAAAGAGTTAGGAGAACCTGCTCATTGATTCTTGGGAAAGGTGCAACTCCAAATTCTCCCTATGGTTTATTGAGTAGATGACTTTGTAGATAACACTACAGGATACTTAATCCTTACAAAAACTGGAATAAAAAACATTTAAAATCACTATGATTGAGAAGAGAAAGAATTGGAACTATGGCTCAATTAAAACTTGTCATGAAACATAAACCCCCACTCATGATATAACACTTAAGCTCTTTTACCTTGATTTTATTTGGGTTGAGATTGAAGCCATATTTATAGAAAAATTACATAGAAATAATGAATACAAATTCCTTTACTTGATCTCAAAACTCCACAAAATGGTCAACTAACCTTTATAAAGCAACTTTTTGATACCATATGTATCACAGATATGTGTGGACATGCATGTTTTACCATCAAGAAAATAGTCATTTTTTCAATGTATACTCGTGGGTGTTCGTAGTCCCCTCAATGTGCATGCACATTGAATCATATCACAATGAATTGCTTTGAAAATGACTTAATATTGTAACTATTTGTAAAATATTTGTTTAAATAAAATACATGATTGATTTAGAAAGTGTATATATATATTTAAAATAGTTTTTATAGATTCCTTAAGCCATTGTACCTTCTAACTGTATTCAATCATTGAGATTGACCTGAGCACCTAAACTAAGCAATTTTAATATGGATGTATAAGGGGAAAAAAGGGACATCTATTAAGTAATTTATGTATATCTTGTGTCTTGATTAAGCTTGTTCTCAAAGAGCATGTGCTGCAAGCTTGCTTCTCATTTGGTTCATTATATTCATGGCCTGCCACTTGAATTGTAAACCTGTCAAGAACATTAAATTCCTTAAGCTAAACTTGTTTCGTGAAACCAAAATAATGTCACAACCATTTTTTCAATAACTAAGAGATATTTTTTATATAATAAGTTGCTTTAAGTATTTAATAAGCCATTGCAAATCTTTATCGCCTCATTAAATTCCAAATCCTATGCAATGATTTCCTTTATACAACTAATGGAACAACAAACTATGCTTAATATTTTTGTCAGATTGATTTATTTCGGTCTTATTATTAATTTGAGGCAATCTCCTAAACAGATTTTCCCCCTTAGTATTTTGGCAACTAACTCTTGATTTTATCTATAACAACTTTCCAAATCAAGCTTTCTTAGCTTCTAAATGCTTCAAATGAATAAGCTCGATGGAGCCACATAGCCCAGATGATGCTTGAACTTAACACTGTTGGAGAAGTTTGATGGATAATGATTACACATAGAGGTGGATTTGCCAAAATCAAAAGTGAACATGCTATATATATTTGAACTCTAGTGTTTGTCTTCTTGTTCTAAATGACACACTGATATGACCTAGCCTTGGGACAGGCTATTGAATATGAGATCAACTAACCTAACAAGCTCAAGCTGTCTTCGCCTCTACCTCTTCTATTCCAAAAGTTGAATTGCCTCCTTAAAGCATATCTCTTTTTTGCTTAAGCAAGTCATGATTCTCCTTTATCGATGATGAAATTGAAAAGCCACCCCACGAATTTGCATTCCTGTAGAGTTCGCTGACTTTCTTTTTATATCCAATGCACCCTTACAAACTTTAAGCACTTGAGCATCTCTTAAAAGTTTGCATCTTATTTCGCTTGAAGCTCTAACAAATACAAGATTTTTCTTCAGTTTTAGTACATCCTTGGCTTTTGTTAATGTATCCTCATCACATTATCATGCATCTTTAACTTCATAATGCCAAAGACAAGTATTTCACATGTTGCAGTGTTTCTCATATGAGATAGTTTCTAGCATATAGCTCATAAATGGAAATAAACTCTTTTATGAGGACACATAATATGAGGAAGTTGAGTCTAGATATGCCCATAAATTAAAAGTAACACTGTATGAGGACGCATAATATTATGAACTTCAGTTTAGAATTGATTAATCACTGCATCTAATTCCTTACTTCAATGGAGAGAACACCACTTGAATCTGTACCAAACCGAGTTACATACATCTATTGACTTATCCTTTCTATGAGTGTCATTACTATGCTATTTTTTCTCTTCAAAACTTCAAAATGTATTTTGATGTCCAATTTTTCTTTTATAGAGATCCTTATACTTGCCTTACAACTTACTTTACCATAGTTAGAGTTTGAACCCTTCTAGCAGTTCTCTCCTTAGTGAACAACCTATTATCTTTCTTATTATCTCCCACACTTTCAAGCTTAATGAACACATCTTTAAAACAAGTAAATTTTTAATAACCCATTTAGCTTGCTTGTTGTCACCCACACCTTCATGCTTATCAATCACATCTTTGGAAGAAGTGAATTTAACATTTGTTAAACTAATGATATCTTTACTATACAATATTGTGTTATGAAAATGCTTATAAGAGTGTGGGGTAAAGAGCACAATAATAACAAATTTGATCCCTGTCATCTATATTATGCCAATCCTTAACCATTGAATTAAATTAATTAAATTATGATTTAATAGGCATACGTCCTTCTATAGAAAACAAATGCTATTTTTGTTTTAGTTAGAATCGGTTGGAAAGACTTTAAGTGATATATGAAGGCTCTAGTTTGAGCCAAAACCATGCAAACCATATTTCCTCCATGATCTCCAATAAGACCTCATTAACCAAGTATAATTGGATCATTGTGAGACATTTCTCATCCATCTCCTTCAACTCTTCAGTCATTCTATCAAGCATGTTTGAACACTTGATGAGAAATTCACAAGACCTTGTAGCCAGTAAGTTCATCTAAAGCTCTTATACCAATTTGTTAAAACAAAAAGCTCATTCTAACATTAATTATTAAAGAAAATCATTTGTTTATGCCAATATTTTAAAAGGCAAAATTGGGAGTCGATGCATATTGCGTTTAGTGAAGCGAGGCATTAGCCTCAAGGTGGATCAAGACATAAGCCTCAAAACAGAAAAATAAAAAATACATGAACTTACAAATAATTCATAAAAATGATTAAAATAAGATAAAATATTAACATATTGAACTTGATTGTGAAGTAGAAGTTATTACCAATTTAGTGATCATTTTAATATTAGCATTGATGTCTTCATTCTCCTAATCATCAAATGCATTCATCCATTTTTATTTTTAAATATGTTACTATTTTTTACTATTATCCATTCATTATTAGATAATATTTCATTAACAATCAAAGGATTTATTTCATCATCACTAATTATTTACCTTTGTAATTTGAACTAGTTTTCTTTTAAATTTTTATTAAACATAACATAGCCATTCAACCGTGTTCATTCATCCTATAGCTAATTGGTTCATTCTCTTTATATAATAGAATAATATATATATCATGATTATTCGATAAATTTTACGGTAGCTGTCGACTACCTAATGCAATCCTTCATTTTTCTCATCCATGACTTGAGACCTGACAACGATAGTGTTATATAATAAAAAAATTATAAAATATAACTAGAATAAGCGTTACCTCAAAATGCCTCAAGGTGTACGCCTCATTTAAAAAAAAAGCATAAGCCTCGAGGCGCTCATTTTGCGCCTCAATTTGAGGCCCATTCGGAGGCTGATGCCCCTGGAACAATCTTTTTAAACGAAGGTTTATGCTAAAACACTTCCATGAATGAATTTGAAAAAGTTAGTTTAAATAACACTTAAACAAAATTGGAGAAGTCACCAAATTTTATGGTTTGATTGTAGCCTACATATATAATAAACGATAGAGGAGCTAATTGACTATTAATCACACAAGTGTACAAATAAACGAGACATAAGAAAATAGTCTTTAAGTACCCCATCCTTTCCTTAAGGAGAAGCCCCATATAGCTTTACAAACAATAAGTAAAATATTTTAATATCTTGAAGTACAAGAACTACACTATATATATACAAAAAATCGGTCACCCAAATGCTCCTCAAAGAAACACTCAATAATTGTAAATCTACTCGTGTGTGTTAAGTATCAAGATTAGTAGACACCTCAAGTCACACACTTGCTGCTAAATACTAAAATATTGCCTCAGCTTTTGTGTTGGCAGCTATGTTGCACGGATACTCCTATTTACAAGGCGTGCTGTATCGGACACGTGTCGGATACGGATACGCCTCCGATACGGCACGGATACGTGTTGGACACGGCTTTGCCGTGTCCAATTAAAATATTATTTAAATTTGACTGGACACGCGTACGCGTGTCTTATTAAAAAAAACACAGAGCCGCAATTTACCTTATTCTTTTCGGCTTTCCACCGTTTCCGCTCAATATCCATATTCATTTATGCGGCTGAAACATTTCAAAGAGCTAGGTTTTTCGTTTCCACACAAGTGTTCTTCTTCTTCGTTATAGTTGAAGGAGCGGCTCGATGACGCGAGCATAGAAGCAAACAGGATCATCCTTTGTCGACAAAGAGGCTTGACGACGCGAGCATTAAAGTCGATAGGATCATCCTTCGTCGACGGAGCGGCTCGACAACGCGAACAGTGAAGGCGACGTAAGCAGTGAAGGTTCGTTTTTTTCATCGTTCTTCGTTTTCTTAATCATAGGCTCGGTATCGAAACTCGGTACCGCTTGGTACCAAACACTACTAGAACTCAATATTGCTCGGTACTGCTCGATACCGAGCGATACTTGAACTCGGTACCGCTCGGTACTTGAACTCGGTACCGCTCGGTACTGTAACTCGGTATTGCTCGGTACTACTCGGTACTGAGCGTTATTGGGACTCAGTACTGCTCGGTATTGGAACTCGGTACCGCTCGATATTGGAACTCATTATCGCTCGGTATTGTAACTCGGTACCGCTCGGTATTGGAACTCAATACTGCTCGGTATTGGAACTCAGTACTGCTCGGTATTGGAACTCGGTACCGCTCGGTATTGGAACTTAGTATCGCTCGGTATTGTAACTTGGTATTGCTCGGTACAGTTCGGTATTGCTCGGTACCGCTTCGTATTGCTCGGTATAGAGGGTATCGAATGGTACCAAGCGGCACCGAGAAGCTAAAACATGCTCTGTACCGCTCGGTATCTTTTCATAAAAACAACTTAAAAAATAAACAGCACTTCAAAATTACTCTTACAAAAAAAATTTGTTTCGGGGGTGCTGCCCCCTAAAACCCCCGTAGGGGCGCTGCCCCTTGACCCCACGACCTGACCTGCCAGGGGGCAGCGCCCCCTTGGACCCCGGCAGAGTCGCAACATATCTACACTTTCACTTAAATTTTTTCATGTTTCAAATTCATATGTTTTAATTTGTATAAATCCTTTGTAGGATAATGAGCTCTAGTGGAGTAGGAATTGGTTCTGATGATGGTCCATCAGAAATCAATATTGAAGATAACAAACCTTTATGGGGTATGTTACTAAAATAGGTAAAACATCAGAAGGGGGAGGCAATATTGCATTCAAATGCAATTTTTGTAAATGCAACATACAATTGATCAATATTATAGATGAAATCATTTGTAAGATTTAATGGTCATGGAATCAAAAGTTTGCTCCGAAATAGCTCACACCAAATGGTGAATACAAAGAAAAATCGTGAAGCTGACAAAGGATAAAAAAAAGAAGTTCCAAAACAAATTCCACTTCTAAGCACTCAGCTTCATAATCCTTCATCATTCTTCCTTCAATTATATGATAACAGTACTGTAACAAAGGCCTTTGAATGGAGGGATTGACAAAAAAAAAGAAAAAGTTGTAGAATAGGCTTTGGAGAAACATTTAATGTTAAAATAGAGAACAACCTGACGGGGAAATACTAGAATAGTTTTACCTCAGTGTGACTTCTCTTAACTAGTAGGAATCCACATTATTAAGAATGCTTTAACATTGCATTGCCAATAACAATCTTGCAGGATTACGTGCCACCAGTATAATATTCATTTGAACAAGTTGTCAAATAGAGGGGACAATATGAGAAGTTGCTCGAGCCTACTAGAGGAGTTTGGAAGGAAAAAAAGATTTGGTTTGTGATGGGTGGACAGATTCCACAAAGAAGAATCACTTAACAACTTTATGGATGTAACAGAGAGCTATCCATATGTTATCAAAGCTGTAACTGTAAGGACAGTATAGAGGATATTCTTTATTTCTAATTTAAATCAAGACAGTTATATGATGGTGGTGGCTCAAACATATTCAGGTCCATTAAAAACTTTTGGATTAAAATGGCACTGTTTTTTTAGAGCTGCCAGGTCTACTTGTAGAGCAAGCATATCCTCATATTTTCGGACACCATGATGTTTGTGCAACGCTTAAATCTTGCTTTGAAAAACTTTTGCGCAGCTAAGAAATACCCGAGGCAAATGAAGATCACCTATAATGAATATCATTGGATCACAGTGATTGCTGGAGATGCAATTGTAATTAGCGAATTTTATTAATGAATCACCATCCATAGAACTTCTCTATGTTTACATGATTTCTCTAATTTAAAGATGCTGCAGTTGCTAAAAACTCGGTTGTCTCAGTTATAGTGATGTTGAGAAGATTCAAAAAAATAAAAAATGCTCTCCAAGCCTATGATGATACAGTCGACAATGGTGCATGTTTATAGGGAAGAATGATTGGAAAGGCTAGTATTGTAGTTGATTATGGTGGTGAGAATTGAATACATCTAAAATTTCACAGAAACCCAATTTATTGAGAATGTTGAGAGTAGCTGATACGGGAGAAGTTCTGTTTACATCTCATGTAAATGAATGTGGGATTCAATGCTAGCCAAAGCAACAAGAAATTATATTAGACATGAGAGGAAGCAACTCTTGAAAACTCAAGCTTTTGAAGATGTTTTTATACTATTTCTAAGAAGATAGGTGGAGCAAAATTAATACACCTTTACATTGTTTGGCCTCACCACAAATTCTAAGGTAAATTCAATATTTTTTCATTATGAATTCCCAATTTGTTGTTTTTAATTTCAACATTTATATTATTTTTATTTCTAATAATTAATTTGAAAGATATCAACACAGAAACTCAAGAGGATTCCTCAAAGAGAGTTCTCCACAGCAAAATTTAGAAATTTTCAAATATGAGGAACATGTTTGAAAGCGTTATTTTCACAATGAGGAGAGAGGAAGAGGTGTCAATATGAGTTGCTAAATTTTTTGGTATTTAGTAGGACTCGGTGAACCAAGAGTCAATGCTGATAGTGGAGAATTTGATTCCGAAAATGTGGTGGATTATACGATGGAGCTCAGCACTCTATATCAAACAATCGCCATAAAAATTGCTTGGCCAACGTTTCACCTCATCATGTTTGAAGAAATTGGAGCACATTACTTCATTCATCCAATAAAAAGAGAAATTAAAATTACTTCCACAACGGCCTGAAGATTTAGTTTACGTGCATTACAAACCTTTGGGCTTTCTCAAGGAAAACTCCAACTTATATGGAATGGAGACAACAAGTGATGGGATGTTGCGGGATTGGATTTTGAATTCTTGAGGATAGGGAATTTAGAAATTGGCTTAATTGTTCACTTGATGAGCCTGAATTAGAAGCTATGATATTTATTGAAGGATGATATTAGAAACTCAAAGACAAACCACTGAAGAAGCTAATCCTATCATTCCTTCTATTGAATAGTTGAAATTTCATGTGCTGGATAATTTATCTTCTTGTTTTTGTTGATGTACTAGATATTTAAATATTTAATGCTTACTTTTATTTCAATTTTTTTGTCATTTCAAATATTGCACTTTGATTACTTTCTTAATTTTTATGTATTATTTATATATTATAACGCCGTATCCGTATCCTGTATTTTTTAGAATTGGCGTGTCCCGTATCCGTATCGTGTCGTATCCTTATCGCCGTATCCGTATCGGTGCAACATAGGTTGGCAGCCTCAAGGGATAACTTATGCCGAATAAGATGTTTTAATTACAAGTTAAGCCACTGCAAATCATTACCTTTTTAGCCAAGTCTACCCCCACATTGAACTTAGGAACAAAAAAAAAGTTCGCATGCAGCGATTTCCTTAATATATAATGAAATGGCATTCCTTGCCTAATTAGCAATCAAGAGATTTATTATGTGTGGTCCATTAGCGAATCTAAGGTGGCAATATTCTTGCTATTGTTATTTAGTTGAGTTATTATCCGTGTAGATCAAATTCTTAACATGCCTTAACTCTTAAGCTATCAATGGGGATAACAAAGGTTACTCCACTCCAAATTTTTGCGAGATTTTAACATCCTAGAGAAGTGCATTGGTAAAGGAAGTCTTTATTAAGGGATTGTTTGGTTTGAAGTAAAATGAGAGTAAATTATTCCAAATGCTGGGATTTTTAGAATATTAGTGTTTGGTTTGAAGTATAACAAATGTAGTATAAAAGTTTGATGTATTCATAATGCACCATCTAGTGTAAATTAGGTGTATTTGGATACCCTCCAATTTGGGCAATTTTCAAATACATCACAAATTCATTGTCTTTACTGCCACCCACTGTCACCGCCATCAATTGCCATTGCCTCCCACCATTGGCTGCCATCGATCGTCGTAGCCATATGTTGCTAACTCCCACCGCTTGTCGTCATTGGTGACCACCTTCAACCCATCGCCGCTGCTTCCGCCATCCATCACTGGCCAACACTGTCGGTCGCCGCCCAACCTACAACCACAACTTCCGTTGGTGACCACCTATTATTGTCAGATGCTGCCCCCAGTCGTCAGCCACCACTATCATTGCCATCCACCAACCATCACAATCTTTGAATTTTACGCTACATTAATTCAAACTCTATATAAGATGCTTAATATTATGGGAGGAGGAAATATGATATATAGAATACTTAAGACAAAAGGCAAGAAGTCTTAATGAAGTTTGATTCGTTAGAAGTGAAGATAATAGGATTTTAGTTAAAGGTGAAAATGCTATTTTGAGAAATTATTATACGATTTTAAGAAAGAATTATTTTGGAAGAGTATAAAGATTGATATAACAAAGTATATTACAGTTTAATCCAAAAAAGCTAATTGGAATTAGCTTTGAAGAAGATGCATATATATATATATATATAGCTTTAGGTTCAAGTGATATACTTATTGGGATTTTGAAGGAGATTGTAGTGACTTGATTAATAAATCTTTTCAGTAGAATTTTAAAGATTAAGAGAATGCAAAATGATTGGAGAAGAAGCATTTTGTTACCAATTTCTGGGAGCAATGGATACATTCAAAAGAGAAAAGAAAGGATCTGTGTTTTCTCTTTATTGATCTTGACTAGCCATGAAAATTCATTTGGTGCACATTAAGGGAAAAGCATGTTTTGATGTTCTTAAAGATGTGCATGTAGCATTAACTAGTGTTATAAATAGTTATAGTGTGAGAGTTTACATGAAACATTAACATTAAGTGCATGATTATTGTAAGTTTAAATCAAACATCAACATTAAGTCCATATCCTTTTATATTGGTTGTGCAAGCCTTACAAATGATTATCTAAGTTAGGTACTGTTACGCCGGCTCAAGTAGAGCTGGCCCAGCATATCTATAGGAGGCGGATCAAGCTCGCCTCCTCCCCTAGTTTTCGCCAAACAGTTCCATCTAATTTGATTTAAAAAAGAATAGAGGGGGGCAGTAGGCTTTTAGGAGGGTAATTGGATTAGGAAGGTTTGGGTATTAAGGTGCATGAGAGAATAAGGGAATTTTATGTTTTGATTAATTGGAAAATTAGGGTTCTTTGTGCTTGGGATCTAGACTCTCTTGTCTAGAGATTTTGGGAGAGACGATTCTCCTCTCGAATTCAGGATCTCTTGTATCTTGCTTGGTTTTTGTTCCTTTTGCTTTCTGTAAAGACTTTGTTATCGTGTGCTTGCTTTTCTACGACGTTTCTACATTTTTCTCGCTGATTTCACTGATTTTGGTTAGGTTTGCTTGCGAACTCAAGTAGATCCGATAGGATTACTTGCGAACTCAAGTATTTCCTATCAAATTGGTATCAGAGCAAGTCGTGGGACCGGTGGAGGGTTGATTTCGGCAAATTTCAGTGGTGAATATTTGCCCGGAAGGAAGGGGGGTTGCTGTTTTTGGAGTTCCAAATCCATAATTTGTGATTTTACAAACTCTGGATTGTGATGACGGCCAAAAAGGTGGATGCTTTGGAGGAAAGTCTTGAAGGGGAGATGAATCAAATCAAAACGACGGTGGAGGAAAGGATTTCCTTCATGGAAGTACAAGTTGTCGATCTCCGAGACATGATGAAGAAGATATTAGAGATTCAAAACCAAATGGCGCTTCCGTGGCAAAATGAGGGGAAGGAAAAAGTAAGAATTCGAAAATTTGTAGGGAGGAAGATTAGGTGGAAATCATGGAAGGAGAAAGAAGAAGACCCCATCTAGAGCCTGTCCAGTGGAAAGAAAGAGGGGGTGGATATAGGGAACTCTGGGAGGGATACTATGGTTGCTGAGGTGCTGATTTTGAAGACAAAAGGGGGGATTTCGAAGGGGGTTTGGGTTATGACAGAGCAAGGGAAGATCGAGAAACATAGGGTTCACCTAGCACTTGGGAGAGGGGAAATTATGGAAGAATCTGGGGCAATGGGGGTGACTAGAAGGCGAGGAAGTTGAAGATGCCCATATTCGAAAGAGAAGATGCGTATTGGTGGATTTACAAGGTGGAGCGATACTTCGCCGTCAATGGGTTGACGTGGGAGGGAAAAGTGACTGCAGCCAGATTGTTCTTGGAAGGAAAAGTCCTGGCGTGGTATCAGTGGAGAGATTAGAGGAGGCCTATCAGAAACTAGAGGGAATTCAAATACTGCATAATAGAACGTTTCCAAATCGACCGAGGAAGGGATTTCTATGAGCAGTTCTTTGCTTTGACACAGGAGGGATTGATAGCAGATTATCGGGAGCAGTTTGAGCACCTAGCTAGCAGGGTGGAGCAACTCTCAAATACAGTATTGGAGGAAAATTTCATGAAAGGGCTGAAGGCGGAGATCCGAGCAGCAGTGAAGGTTTTGATGCCCCGTGACTTGGGGGAGACCATGAAGTTGACCAAACTGGTGAAAAATTAGAGGAATTTGGAGAGGGGAGCCAGGAGTAATAGCACCAGGGGCACTTACAGGATGACGATCACTCATCTAGCACCTAAAGGTCCTGCAATAGGAGGGAGTTGAGAGGCCACCAAGGAGAAGACAGGAGGAGGAAGCGGGGGAAATTTCAAGCGGCTAACGGAGAAAGAGATGCAGGAGAAGAGAGCTAAGGGGTTGTGCTTCAGGTGCGATGAAAAATACACGCTAGGGTATCGGTGCAAGGACTGAACTCTTCAAGTTCTCATCGTCTGTGATGACGAGGAAACTGAGGAGGGAGGTGAGGAGTAGATAGAGGAGGAGATGGAGGAGAAGCTACACTTGGATCTGGCTGAGGTTTCCCTGAACTTAGTGGTAGGATTCACTACGAATCACACCATGAAGGTGAATGGAGAGATAGAGGACAGGGTGGTGGTGGTGCTGATTGATAGTGGGGCTACTCACAATTTCATTTCCACCCAGGTCGTTGATCAACTGGGAGTGAGATTGATGGATATCGGCTGTTACAGGGTGATGATGGGTACGGGCAAGGTGGAGAAAGGTCAGGTGATTTGCAGAGGAGTGCGACTGACGATCCAGAGGATACATGTGAGGTAAGACTTTCTTTTGCTAGAGCTTGGGAGTACAGACGTTATTCTGGGGATGAAATAGCTGCAAACTTTGGGAGACACCAAAGTGAATTGGGTAGCACTCACGATGGAGTTGATGGTGGATGGAAGGAAGGTGGTGATTAAAGGAGATGTGGGGCTTTCTAAATCCATAGTTTCTCTTAAAATGATGGTGAGGGACATTAGTTGGGTGGCGTAAGGTTTTTGATGGAGCTGTACAGTTTGGAGGGAGTGAGATTGGAGGAGGGAGGAGACATACCCCTCTCCATTCAACCGTTGATCCAGCAATTCCAAGAGGTGTTTTAGCCACCTCAGGTATTGCCACTGCAGAGGGAGCAGGAGCATGCCATCGTGTTGAAGGAGGGAGTGCCGCCCATTAATGTACGGCCTTATCGCTACCCTCAGTTCCAGAAGGATGAAATTGAAAGGTTGATTAGAGAGATGCTGGAGGCAGAAATCATGAGACCCAACATCAGTCCCTTCTCTAGTCCGATTCTATTGGTGAAAAAGAAGGATGACAGCTGGCGTTTTTGCATGGACTACCGAGTACTCAACAAGGAAAGTGTACCTGACAAGTTTCCTATACCAGTCATTGACGAGTTGCTAGATGAATTGAGTGAAATAGTGATCTTCAGCAAGATAGACTTGAAATTAGGTTACCATCAGATTCGGATGAAGACGGAGGATGTACCCAAGACGGCCTTTAGAACTCATGAGGGACATTATGAGCTCTTGGTTATGCCCGTTGGCCTCACCAATGCTCCCACTACTTTTCAGGCTCTTATGAATAAGGTTTTCAAACCTTATCTTAGATGGTTTGTACTGGTATTCTTTGACGACATCTTGGTCTACAACAGGACACAGGAGGAGCGATAGGAGCATTTGAAAAGGGTGTTAGAAGTATTGCAGGAGCACCAGCTGAGGGCCAACTTGAAGAAATGGTGCTTCGCACAGGTCAGTGTGGAGTACTTGGGCCATGTTGTGTCAAAAGAGGGGGTGTCAACATATCAGTCCAAAATTAAGGCAATGCTAAGGTGGCCAGTGCTGAAAAATTTGAAGGAGCTAAGGGGATTTTTAGGGCTGACAGGTTGCTACAGAAGGTTTGTAAAAGGGGTACAACACTATAGCATGGCCACTCACTGAGCAGTTGAAGATGGACGGTTTCCTATGGGGGAAGGAGGCCACAACAGCGTTTGAGAGCCTGAAGAAGGCGATGACTACGGTATCGGTCCTAGCCTTCCCAAATTTCGCTCAGACTTTCATTGTGGAGACGGATGCGTCCGGTTATGGGCTTGGTGCAGTGTTTATGCAGAATCGTAGGACCATTGCTTATTTCATCCAGGTTTTGACTGCTAGAGCCAGGCTGAAGTCAGTCTATGAGAGGGAAATTAATGGCAATTGTTTTGGCCATCCATAAGCGGCGACACTACCTACTTGGGAGACATTTCGTTGTCAGGACAGACCAACGGAGCTTGAAATACCTGCTGGAACAATGGATGGTGATAGAGGAGCATCAAAGGTGGCTGTCCAAGTTGCTTGGGTACGACTTTGAGATCCAGTATAGGCCAGGAGTGGAGAACAAGGTGGTAGATGCCTTGTTCAGATGTATTGGGGAGCTACAGGCAGTGACACTATATGTTCCTCTGATGCTTGATTGGGAGGCCATTAGAGAGGAAAGTGCGAGAGATGAAGGTTTGGGAAAGACCAGGTCAGATTTATTGACAGAAGAGGGTAGCCACCCAGGGTACGCATTGGAGGGAGACAAACTATTATATCAGGGGAGATTTGTGATGCCCTGGACCTCGATCCACATTCCAAACTTACTCCAGGAGTTTCATGGAAGCGCTATGGGGGGCCATTCAGGCGTACAGAAGATATACAGGAGGCTAGCTGCGAAATTGTACTGGAAGGGGATGCGTAAAGATGTAGAAATGGTGGTCAGGTATGAGATCTGTCAAAGGAATAAGTACCTGGCTATGTCACCAGGAGGATTACTACAGCCGCTAGCTCTATCGAGAAGAGTGTGGGAGGAGATATTTATGGACTATAGATGGGTTGCCCCGTTCAGAGGGGTTCACGGTGATTTTGATGGTGGTGGATAGGTTGAGCAAGTATGCACATTTCGTTCCCCTCCGACACCCCTACACAACAGTGACAGTGGCTTCAACCTTCATCAGGGAGGTGTTCAGATTACATGAAGTACCCGAAGCGATCATATCAGACAGAGACAAGGTATTTCTCAACCATTTTTGGAGAGAGTTGTTTAGACTGCAAGGGATAGTTCTGAAGATGAGTACAACTTACCACCCACAGACGGATGGCCAGACGGAAGTAGTCAACAGGAGCTTGGAGATATACCTGAGATGCTTTGTGCTAGAGACACCCAAGCTATGGGCTAAGTGGCTATCATAGGCAGAGTATTGGTACAACACATCTTTTCATTCTTCTTCACAGATGACCCCATTCAAGTTGTTGTACGGGCGGGATCCCCCACACTTGGTGCACTTTGGGAGTAGCAGTACTCCCGTGTCTTCAGTAGAGGAATACTTAGAGGAGAGAGATCGAATGCTAGAGGAGTTAAAGAGACATTTACTGAGAGCTCAACAAATTATGAAGAAACAAGTGGATGGACATAAGAAAGACATCCAGTTTGAAGTGGGGGAGAATGTGTTCTTGAAGCTCCGACCATATAGGCAGAAGACAGTCGCCAATAGGCGGAATGAAAAGCTGGCTCCAAGGTACTATGTGCCTTATGAAGTGTTGGAAGAAGATTGGGGCAGTGACATATCGATTGAAATTACCACCATCGGCGATGACACATACGGTTTTTCATGTCTCGCAGTTGAGGAAGGCCATTGGTGACTACATTGTCAACCCCGAGTTACCTGCGACACTCACTGAGGATTTAGAGGTGGTTCTTGAACCCTTAGAGTTGATGGGAGTTCGCCAGAAAGAAGATGAAATTAAGGAAGTATTGATCCAGTGGAAGAACCTCCCTGACTACGAGGCCACATGGGAGCCATATAAGAGGACAAAATAGCAGTTCCCGAATTTTCACCTTGAGGACAAGGTGATTCTTTGGGAGTGCGGTATTGTTACGTTGGCTCAAGTTACGCCGACTCAAGTAGAGCCGACCCATCATATCTACAGGAGGCGGATCAAGCCCACCTCCTCCCGTAGTTTTCGCCAAATAGATGGGGCCCACCCCATCTAATTTGATTTCGAAAAGAATAGAGGGGTTGGTAGGCTTTTAGAAGGGAAATTGGATTAGGAAGGTTTGTGTATTAAAGTGCATGAGGGAATAAGGGAATTTTATGTTTTGATTGATTGAAAATTAGGGTTCTTTGTGCTTGGGCTCTAAACTCTCTTGTCTAGAGATTTTGGGAGAGACGATCTTTTTCCTCTCGAATTGAGGATCTCTTGTATCTTGCTTGGTGTTTGTTCATTTTGCTTTCTATAAAGACTTTGCTATCGTTGATTTCAATGATTTTGGTTAGGTTTGCTTGCAAACTCAAGTAGATCCAATAGGATTACTTGCGAACTCATGTATTTCTTATCAGGTACTTTGGTTTACACTTTTTGTAGATGATGTAGTTTTAATTGGTGAGATATTTGCTATAATACAACAACAACAACAACATCAAGCCTTTGTCCCACTACGTGGGGTCGGCTACATGAATCTTTTTTCTCCATTGTGTCCTGTTAAAAGTCAAATTCTCATTTAAATCTAATAAAGAAAGTTCATTTCACTAGGTTTATTACTATTAAAATTACACTCCATATATTCAATTTTAGATCTACTCAAGCGAAAACCTTTAGACTCTAAGGTTGATCTCCATAATTCAAGTTTTCCTTCAACTCCCTCTCTAGTCTTATCAATAAGAAGAATATCATTAGCAAAAAGCATACACCAAGGTACATCTTCTTGCAATTGTCTAGTGAGAACATCTATGACGAAAGCAAAAAGATATGGGCTTAAGACTGATCCTTGAAGTAATTCAGCCGAAATAGGAAAATACTTGGTCAAACCACCTTGTGTTTGAACACAAGTAATAGCTCCTGCATACATATCTTTAATGATTTGAATATTAGCGTTATTAACTCCTTTCTTTTCAAGCTCTCCATAGCACTTATCTTGGAACTTTATCATATGCTTTGTCTAAATCAATAAATATCATATGTAGATCCTCCTTATTCTCTTTATATTTCTCCATCAAACCTCTCAATAAATGTATAGCTTCCATAGTAGACCTACCCGGCTTGAATCCAAATTAATTTTGAGAAACATTAGTATCACGCCGCAACCTACGCTTTATAACTCGCTCCCATAGTTTTAAAGTATGACACATTAACTTAATTCCTCTATAATTTGCACAATCTTGTGCATCACCTTTATTCTTAAAAATAGGAATTAACATACTCATTCTCCACTCATCTGGCATATTTTTAGAGAAAATTTGTTATAATAAGTGAAAATTTATAATATTAGAGAAAATTCTTAGAAGATAAATACCTTAAAATTAGTAGAAAATAATAAATATATGACATATAATTTTAGTGAGTGTAATATTAATAATTATTAATCAATAGTATTAGCATATAAGGTGATACCTATATTTTATAGGTTTAAATAACTTGAATTTATTGTACAGAAGAATGGAGATGTAGGTAAGGAGATAGCTTCTAGATTTAATATTAGATGGTTAAAATGGAGATTACCCTAAGAGTATTATGCGATAAGCTATGTTGCACGGATACGCCTATTTATGAGGCATGCTGTATTGGATACGTGTCAGATACGGATACGCCTCCGATACGGCACAGATATGTGTCGGATACGGCTATGCCGTGTCCAATTAAAATATTATTTAAATTTGATTGGACACGCGTAACGGATACGCGTGTTCTATTAAAAAACAAAAATAGAGCCGCAATTTGCCCTATTCATTTCAGCTATCCGCTCGATATCCTTATTCATTTATGCTGATTAAACATTTCGGCGAGCTAGGTTTTTCCTTTCCGCACATGTGTTCGTCTTCTTCATTATAGTCAAAGGAGCGGCTCGACATCGTGAGCATAGAAGCGGTCAGAATCATCCTTCATCAACAAAGAGGCTTGACGACGCGAGCATTAAAGCCGACAGAATCCTTCGTCGACGGAGCGACTCGACAACACGAACAGTGAAGGCGACGTGAGCATTGAAGCTTCATTTTCTTAATCGTATGCTTAGTACCGGAACTCGGTACTGCTCGGTACTCGGTACCGCTCGGTACTCGATACCGCTCGGTACTGCTCGGTACTGCTCGGTACCGCTCGGTACTGCTCGGTACCGCTCAGTACCGCTCAGTACTCGGTACCGCTTTGTACTGCTCGGTACTCGGTACTGCTCGATACAGCAACTTAGTATCGGAACTCGGTATCGCTCAGTACTTCTCGGTACAGAGGGGCACCGAATGGTACCAAGCAGTACCGAGAATGTAGAGAAAACTTTAAAACAACTCTTATAATAAAATTTTGTTCCGGGGGCGTTGCCCCTGGAAACCCAGCAGGGGCGCTGCCTCTTGACCCCCCCGCAAGGGGGCAGCACCCCCTTGGACCCCCGGCAGAGGAGCAACATATCTATACTTTTAATTAAAAATTTTCTTGTTTTGAATTCATGTAGATTAATTTGTGTTGATCTTTCGTAAGATAATGAGCTTTAGTGGTGTGGGAATTAGGTCTACTGATGGTCTATCAGAGATAATTATTGAAGATAATAAACCTCTGTGGGGTTATGTGACAAAAATAGGTAAAACGTCAGAAGGGGGTGGCAATATTGCATTCAAATGCAATTTTTGTAATGCCACATACAAAGGATCATATTAGAAAGTGAAAGCTCATTTGTTGAAGATTAGTGGTCATGTAATTAAAGTATGCTTGAATATAAGCTTATCACAAATGACTGAATTGCAAAGAAAAATCAGTGAAGCTGAGCAAAAGAGTAAAAAAGAGCTTTCAAAATATATTCCACTTCCAAGAACTTATGCTTCATATCCTTCATCATCATCTTCAATTAGAAGTGATGACAGTACTGTTAATAAGGGGCTTTTTCAGATGGAGGGATTGAACCAAAAAGAAGAAAATATGTTGTAGATAGTGTTTTGGAGAAAACATTTAATTTACAAATGAGAGAACAACTAGATGGGGAAATAGCTAGAATGTTTTACTCAGCTAGAATTCCTTTTAACCTAGAAAGGAATCCATATTATAAGAATGTCTTTACCTACACATGCAATAATAATCTTGTAGGATACGTGCCACTAGGATATAATGTCATTAGAACGAAG
>NW_021318723.1:586626-604202 GCF_001605985.2 Dendrobium catenatum
TTAAATGTGAGAAACAGTACAAGGATAAGTTCTCATTCTAATTTAATCAAAGAAGTTATCCATTGATGGTGGAGCCTTTCAAACATCATCCAGGTCGATTACTGATAATACACCTGTTGGGTAGAGCTGCAGGTCTACTTGTTAAGGAGAAGCCTATCCTCAATATATTTCTGACACCAAGTGTTCGTGCATACGCTTAATCGTTGCCTAGGAAGCAATATTGTGTCGACTAACAATCACGAGCAACAAAATACCTACAATGAAATGTCATTGGATACAGTGGTATGCGGCAGATGCATGTTGTAGTTAGAAATTTTTTATAATTCACTCCATGAGACTCTCTATGTTCAATTGACTTCTCTAAATCTTGAGATGCTCTGTAGTTGCTGGAATCGGTTTGCCTCGTTATCAGGATGTTGAGAAGATTTAAAAAAATAAAAATGCTCTTCAAGCTTATGGTGATCAGTGACAATGACGTTATAGGGAAGAATTATGTTGGAAAGGCTATTATATAAGGAGAAGCTTTTATGATGAATTTATGATATGGATGAGATCGAAATACATCATAATTCACAGATCAATTTATGAATGTTGAGAAGTAGCTGTACTGATAGTCCTATTTACATCTCTTATGAAGACTCGGGATTCAAACTTGCCAAAGTTAAAAGAATTATATATAGACATGAGAGGAAAGCACTTCATGAAGACTCAAGCTTCTGGGATGTTATTTATGCTATTCTAGAGATAGGTGGAGCAAAAAGTAATAACATTTATATTGCTTGGCTCACTAACCTCACTAAATCCCAGGTAAATTTCAACATTTTTCATTATTAATTCACAATTTGTTATTTAATAATTTAAACATTTTTTCTTTATTTCATTTTAATATTTTTTAAAGATATTCAACTAAAGAATGACTTCAAGATGATTCTCAAAGAGTTTCTCCACAAAAAGATTTAGAAATTTCAAATATGAGGAAGACATATTTGAAGTGTTATTTTTCAAATGAGGAGAGAAGTGTCAATACTAAGCTTGCTAATTTTTTTGGTTATTTAGAAGATTTTGGTGACCAAGAGTCATTGTGTGATAGGTGGAGAATTGATCCGAAAATGTGGTGGATTATACATGGAGCTTTAGCATCTCTACTTCAAACATTCGCCATAAAATTGCCTGGCCAAGTTTCATCCTCATCTTGCTGTGAAAGAAATTGGAGCACATACTCGCTCATCCAATCAATGAAGAGAAATAAAATTACTCCTCAACGGGCTGAAGATTATCCGAAAATGTGGTGGATTATACATGGAGCTTTAGCATCTCTACTTCAAACATTCGCCATAAAATTGCCTGGCCAAGTTTCATCCTCATCTTGCTGTGAAAGAAATTGGAGCACATACTCGCTCATCCAATCAATGAAGAGAAATAAAATTACTCCTCAACGGGCTGAAGATTTTGTTTTGTTGACCTCTACCGCCATTAAAGTAAAATGAATTGAGATAGAGGCGTAGATGCATACCTGCTCAAACACAACTGAAATTTCGCTCAAATACAGCCAAAATCCCACAAATTCCCTGAAATCTAGCTGAAATCCTGTAGATCGGCGCCGTTCCAGTCACTTCTCCGTTCCAGTCACTTCTCAATAAGGTCTGCTCAAATCCTGCGACCGTTGTTCAAAACGATGCTACACCTCGTCATTAAATAGGAGAGGAAGAGACCCCCATTCGGATGCTCTCTCTCCCACGACGCTCTCTGGCTCACTTCCCCACTTGACCGAAGCTCCCGTCGCTGCATCCGAACTCACGGAAGATCTCCGACCCCAAAGCCGACTCCTTCTCCCTTCCTCTCTGTCCGAACCAGATCTCCTTCCCGATCCCGTCACCTCTGCCCTGATCCCGACCTCACGCAAGCCTCTTGACTTCTCCGGAGAGAGAGAGAGAGAGAGAGAGAGAGAGAGAGAGAGAGAGAGAGAGAGAGAGAGAGAGAAGCCTTCCCCTAACTTGCCGACCAAGCTTCTTCCTTAGATCTCCACCTTAGCTGGAGCCCTAGATCGACCTACCTCCATCCGCTCCATCGACGACACTTCCTTTCACGTCGGATCAAAAGTCCGGCATTTTGATTGCAGGAAGCAACGGGAGCTCGCTGTGAAGAAGCCTCCCTTGCCTTTTCTTTGCCCGATCGGAAGCCACAATAGGAGCTCACTTGTCGTGAAGGAGGCTCTCTCCCTCACGCATGCTTCTTCGGCCAAGTTACCTAAAATGGAGAGTCTAACTCTTTGTTGCTTAAAACTGAGAGTTAAACTCTCTGTTTAGCAAGATTATGCTTAATCATATTTATATTTTGATTCATAATTAATTTTAAATTAAATATAATTAATTATATATTAATTATAAAATTATGAATTAAATATAATTAATTATATGTCAAATATAATTAATTACATATAATTTGTAATTAATTATGAATTAAATATGCTATGCCTCGATCCACGTGTGAACACCAACAACCCCGCGAAGGTATGAATTTTCCTAAACTTAGATTCTCGTTATTGAAGTTAACGGCGGACCAAAAAACTGCTTATACATGCCTTTATTACGCGTGGTGGGATGAGACCCCGGTCCGATGCCTACGACGAGGCGGACAATTACCTAAACCCTACTTCAATGTTCGTGGTGGACCGGAAAACCGCCTATACACGCCTTTATTGCGCGTGGTGGGATGGGACCCCGGTGCGGCACCTACAGCGAGGCGGGGTCACTCATAAGTACCCCGAGCGGGGGGAAAGCAAATTGTCTCTTTTAAACAGGTACCGTCAAAGACCCCATACACGCCTTTATTGCGCGTGGTGGGAAGAAAGTTCACGACCACGGTGTCCTCGTTCAAGGACACCTATCATATACGCCTTTATTGTCCGTGGTGGGAAATGCCCAGTTTTCTCGTAGTTTTCCCCTAAACGGGGGAGACGTTGAGAGGCTGCCGGAATTTCGGGTGAAAACGAGATCGTACCTGGACTCATTTGAACTCAAAAAGACATTAATGAACTAAGTGCAAACTTGAATAAAAGGCTTAATTCAAACTCAAAATCAAACTTGGATAAATGATGAAGGACTTGTGTAAGAATTGAGTTGGACTCAAGCTGAACTGAACTCGAACTGAAGTGACCAAGGTGAACTTTGACATTGAACTCAAACTTGTGGATATAGAACTTGGCCAAAGAACTTGGACTATAGGAAACTCAAACGAGTGAAGAAGACTTTGGTTTGGATTCAATCTGAACTTGAAAGAAGAATGACTCAAGATTGTGACTTGGGACAATCATAAAGAACTTGACTTGAAAATGATATCAAAAATTTAATGGAATCTCAAGTTGAATACAAAATGCTAACAAAAGAAATCTAAATCATTCATATATTATGCAAGTTGAAGGACTCAAATAGACATCAATGGAGGAACTTTAAAGAATGGGATTTGGAGGATAATCAATGTTCCTATGGAATTATCATTCTAATGAGAATGTTAATTAAAGAGGACAATCCATCCAAATCTCATTCAAGAAAGCAAGGACTCATACAAAAATTCATTTCAAGCTTTGAAATGGAATTTATATGAGCAATAACGAGCAACTTGTAGTGATGATCTTGATTGGAATGAAAAGATGGAGGAATTTGATACCAAGATCATCATACAAATTGCAAGTTATCTTTGAAAATAAAGAACTTCCAAGTATGACTTGTTTACAAGAAATCAGATGATTGTGAAAAGCAAGGCTTGATTTGGAAGCCATGATATGAGGGCTTTGGACCCTTAAGTTGATGAGTGCATAACAAGGTCAAAAGTGTAAGATCCTGAAGGACAAGGTTCTAGATCTTTAAACCAACAACGCCAACAAGCAAGTAGAAGATTCATGGCATGCAAAAGTTCATCATACACACAGCAGTTGACCTACAAGTTAGAGAGATAATGATAAGAGCCTTGTAATGCATACAGTGGTCCTATTTACAAGCAAGTGGGGGTAGATGTATTGCAAATATAATAAATGTTCTGCAAATACAGGAGACTCATTATACACGCAGATATTCTCTACAAATAAGGCACTACATGACGACAACAAATGCAAATTCCTACGGACTCTTACAAAAGACCCTTCATATACACTAGACGTCATTTACAAGTACAATGTCAAAAGATTATAGCAAAAGCAAACTTTTATGAGTTGTTATAGGAAACTCGTTGTGTATACAACATGCTATCTATTAGTGAATACCAAAGAAGTACAGTAGATGTCAGC
This sequence comes from Dendrobium catenatum, assembly GCF_001605985.2. Classification (NCBI taxonomy): domain Eukaryota; kingdom Viridiplantae; phylum Streptophyta; class Magnoliopsida; order Asparagales; family Orchidaceae; genus Dendrobium; species Dendrobium catenatum. The sequence continues at coordinate 590,909 of NW_021318723.1, forward strand.
ATCTACAAGCAAAAATAAGAGATTAGTTAGTGCACTACGATCTACTTGTATAAAGCAAATAGTGCATGACAGTCCACCTGTACAAAGCAGCGAATAACTCTATTCAGAACCTGCTACGCCACGCCTCCGGATCCACAACATTCATGCAAACTGACATAAGACATTTATAAATTCTTTCAAAGTACCCCCGCACGTGCACCGTAATTTGTATACACATAGGTACACTAAAAGGAGTAAAACCAATCATAACACCCGCATAGGCCCCGACGAGTGTGTTATTGGTACACACGTAACGTCTAGGGATGCTGCGCGGGTTATTAAATTTGAACCCGAGGATGTTGCGCGGGTCAATAAGTGAATTCAAGTTCAAGCCTGATCCTCCTATGCAGGCAAGCGGGAGTTGACAAGTCTCGAACACTTAAATAAGTATTCGGTCGCGAGGTCGACTGAGATACTTATTTTATATATTCATATTAGGCCTTCAATGCCTATAATCAAGAGAATTCACTGATAAAGGGATGAAGCCTACGAAACCGGATCCCCTATCATCAAATTGATAGGGTCGACAAGGTTCAAGCTTTCAACAGAAATAATCCCCAACACCTCGATGATGGCCGTGTTGAATGCTTATCTCAACCGGAGGGGTTCACAAATACTTTCAATTTCTTTCCAAAAGTCCATTCCAAATATTTTTAAATGCTATCACAAATTCCACAAAAATTCAAAAAAATATCAAAATCCCAAAAATCCAAAAAAATATTTAAAATTAAAATCCAACCATAAATAATTTAAAGAAAAATTCATCCACCCTATGCAGCAGTTTGGCGACGTGGACAAATTAAAATTTACTTCAGCTCACAAAGAGCTAATGCCTAGTCGAAAATATCACTAAGATCCATTCTGAAATAATCTCCTGCCAGTAAGGACGTGGTACATGTCCTCTAACTGGTGGTTTGCCGCCAAATGGCACCGCAGGATAAACGGTTATTGACTCGGGGCCCTCTGAACCGAGTGGTTTTGCCGCCAAATGCACAACGAAATACCAGTTTGGGCCAGAGCCAATACGCTCATCATTGGTATCAAATCCTTGAGATTGAATCAATATGGTATCGATCGAATAGGGCACAAAAACCCTCTGTTAGCATAAGGGTGGATTCAAATTTGTCCCCTTAGACAAATATTCACCCCAGGTCTACAAGGTACCCTTGGATGAAGCAAACCCATGGCCTGCCGACAGGATCCTTTCTGTCAGGTTGGGTCGACTACCTCTCTGGACTAAGTGTAGACCAGGACCACGATGGCCGGGACACGGAACCATGGGATCTTGATCGGGTCCATCATCATTCCCCACCATCCCGCTTTAAGTGTTAGATTGTTTGAAATTTTTTTTAAATATCAAACCTTTCAAACTCCAAACTTTCAATCAATTTTCAATAAAATTCCCAAACCTATGCTGCGACTATTATCAGACAACACTATTTCTACGTATCTGATTGACGACTAGCCTTAATCGAAAGTTCTCTCTCATTAGTGGGAGGGGTAATTAACTATAGGGACTTGCGCTATAGGAAACTAGAACTCAGATCTTAAAGTCCTCGCAAAATGAGGGCGAAATTTCTAGGTAGTGTCTTATCTACAAACTCTTTGCCTTCCAAAATTTATTCATGGAACCTATTCCGTTAAAACTCCATCGCCGAAGAAAAAGCCAATCATGTGCGGGCGGAGGCGGGGCCGATTTCGGAGGCCACAAGTTTATGTGCATACAAACCTTCGGCTTCTCTCAAGAAAATTTCAACTTATATGGAAGGGAACAACAGGATGAGGGGATTGTTGCTGGAGATGGATTTGAATCTCTTGAGGATATGGAAATATTAGAAATTACTAATTCTGTCACTTGATGAGCCTGAATTAGAAGCTATGATATTTATTGAAGATGATATAGAAACTCAAAGACAAACCACTGAAGAAGCTAATCCTATCATTCCTTCTATTAAATAGTTGAAATTTCATGTGCTGGACAATTTACCTTCTTATTTTTGTTGTTGTACTAGACATTTAAATATTTAATGCTTTTATTTCAATTTTTTTTGTCATTTCAAATATTACACCTTGATTACTTTCTTAATTTTTATGTATTATTTATATATTATAATACCGTATCCGCGCTGTATCCGTATCCTGCATTTTTAAGAATAGGCGTGTCTCGTATCCGTATCGTGTCGTATCCGTATCGCCGTATCCGTATCGGTGCAACATAGGCGATAAGAAATTATCGTGGAGTCTTGTAGTAAATTTTATATAACTACAATAGATTGATGATGTTGTGTCATTTATAGATCCGTTTGTTGGGTAGCCAAAAAGCCTTTCATATTTTCAGTTGAGTGTAATAGAAATGAGAATACTAAAATAGATTTGTGACAAAACTAGAAAGGATAAATTAATGAATGATTAGATTAAAGGAATAATTGGAGTGACATTTATTGAAGATAAGTTTTAATTAAAAATAAAATTATGTGGTTTGGATGCATGATGAAATGTTGAAAATGTACTTATTAGACTTGTTGATTAAATTATTGTTAGAGAAATAAGAAGGAGAAGGCTTAGACCTAAGGTTATATGAAGGGAAGTTGTTCAAAATTATTTGCTAAGATTATGCTTAACATCTGGCAACACTCAACATGAAATAATGGAAAATGAGGATTCTCCAAGTAGTTGGGAAAACACTAATAATCATAATAAATTAATTATATTAAGAGATTGACAAAAACTATTGGTTATCATAATGGATGTGATCTGCTTAATGTGATTGATTTGCGAATCCAATCATTCAATTAAAAGTGTCAAAAAATTCCTTTTATTTTAATCAACTGTAACTTTATGAAACTACAACTTGATTATCTATGTTGTAAATGTGAATATTGAGCGGCAAAAAGTGAAAGAATTAGAAAATATAGATACTATAAGAGTGGTGGAAAGAGTAATTATTGAAGAGAAGATAGTGAAAAAATAAACTCTAGTGGTTTGAACATTGACAACAAAAGATAATAGATGCACCACATATGCAAATATAATTGATGTCAAAAGTTGCTGAAGGAAAAGAGGTTGGTCATAGGTAACTACTTCAACTATGGTCAATTTGGCCTTCCCCTCTTCCTTTCTAGACCATTAATGCCAACTAGCTATATCATATGCCTCCTGCATTTTGACATGAATTGATTATTTTAGGATTGTTCTAGTATCTTCCTCCTACAAGATACCATATGATATGTAAAGAGCATTGATGTAACATCTATGGAAGAAAGACTAGAAAATCTTGTCGGAATTTTAGAGAAGTTAAATGTGTTATCTTCTAGCTATGAAAGACGTGTGAAAGTTATGCATTCATTCTTGTGCCCATATGCATATTGATTTTTCACAAGGTTTTGAAAATCGGATTGGACATGGAATAAAAAAAAAGTGGAGTTTCACGGTTCAATGGTTTAATCGGGTTGAATCGAGGGACATAATACATAGAAAATTTATTTAAATCTAATATACATTATTTAATAATTAAAATTTTAAAAGTGTATACATAACAACCTTGATCAAAGCTGGTGAACAAGCTCGCTTAAGATTCAACATAAAGCTCGTTAAGAAAAGCTGGTGAACAAGCTCTATTAAGGTTCAACATAAAGGTAGTTAAGAAACTCGATTAACCATTAATATGAATATAAGTATATGCATGTTATAAATATAACTATATGAATATTAAATAGATTTAAAAATTAAAAATTTATAATATAAATGTATAAATATAAATATGAGTTTTAATAAAAATAATATTAATATAATATAGAATATTTATTATATAAAAAATTTATGTTTTTAACTTTTATAAATATCCAATATTCATTATAGCTGCTCGCATTCATAACCTAGCCTAATTTCATAGCCTATTTCTCATCTATGATTCACATAGTTTTTTAATCCCACATCATAAGGGAGTTTTAAGCAGTTATCTTTAGATTGTGTAAAACACAAGCCACTAGTAAAAAATCAAGCTTTGTGAGGTGGCAGCTATGTATTTTTATTGAGTTCGCTTTCAAATCTTATAAACGAATATTTAAAATGTAAAAAAAAAATTATAAAACAAAAATGTACTATTAAAAATTTTATTAAAAAAATATTTTGTAGAACCGGCCAGTTCATCAAAATTAGGTCCGTTTCATCAACATTAGGACCGATTCGACGGTTTCTATCGATCTAGCGGTTCAAACCGGTTTGAGCTGATACAACATAAATCCGGTTTTCAAAACCGATCAAATCAGCAACTTGATCGATTCACGGTCAAAATAGCCGATTCAGTTTGGTTTTCAAAACATTGATGCTACAAGAATGAAGAATTTGTGATTCAGTTTATTCTTTTTCTTCTTTTGGTTACTGTAAAATGTTCATAGAATTTACTGCACCACTGAGTTATAATCTTACTATGCAGGCATTTTATAAAGTGTTCCGTAGCTGGGCTTCAAAAAAGTTCATGACAGGATGGTAAGCTTATTTTCTTTTTAAATTTTATCTTTCTGCTCTAAACTTATTACTAAGTGAACAGTGTTATCATATCATCTTTAGTCACTTATTTTTCATGGTATTTTTGGTTTTGTAAAGACGTTGTAGAAAGTAGAAGCTTTTGTACTCAGTAAGTGAATGGCAGGCAAACTACCATCAGGATAAGTATTCACTGTCCTTACTCTAATGAAGATACATTTAATTCTTCCAATATCTTCATATACTTTTCTACTTTTGTGCTTTCAAGGATTATTGATACAAAGCATCCATAAATGCATACAAAGACAGTATATTCAGGATAACAACGGCATTAATGTTTGCACGATTTATTTATCATTTCTATTTCTTTGATCAAAGTTTTTTCTATAAAGAGGGAGTGAGTATTTGCTGCTGTAATCCAGACAGAATGGACTAGAAAGACAACGGGCTTTGAATTAGATGGTTTTAGGCTTATTTAATATAAATGTATTTGGCTTATCTAACACTTGAACTTATTCCATTTTGAAGCATTTCTCTACTGGTTCCATAATTCTGTTTTTTGTTTGAGGCATGTCCTTTAAAGTAATCTTTCCATGTGCTGCAGCATTGAAAGGTGATGGCAACGAGTGCCCATAAAGTAATATAAAAGAAATATTTGAAACTTTTATCAGAAGTAGTATAACTTGATGAGCTGGACAATACATAAAATCAAAGGGCGTTTGTTTAATAAATCTTGGTGTATTAGTTAACACCAAAATAATTTTGATATATTGTAGAATCTTGTTACTGCTGACTTTTTTGGTTAGGATTAAATGTTCAAATATTCAAATGCTTCAGTTTGAAACCTTATTATCTCTCTTTGTGTGCCTGAATTTTTGCGTGAGTTCAAGCGTGTCATAGATGTTGTTAATTATGTACACTGAAGTGCCATGGACAATTCATCATTTGAAACTGGCCTTAGGCATTGATCCGGTATAGCTAGTGGGTGATTGCTGATCATTTATATTTGGCAATTCCATGATATTTGTTATATTTAAAAGTAGTAAGATATTGAAAGAAATATTTTCTGTAGTAAAATATATGATGTTGGAGATATAATTTGCTTATGTTAACCAATTATTATTATTTGAAATGAGATTAAAGCTTATGCTTGATATCGAAGTCCTCTGATAAAGTTTTTATTTTAATTGTAAAATCCTTTTCAACACGTGTTTTCAAATGCTAGGTTGTGTGAATTTGAGAAACACGGTTAGCCCTGCCTCCTACTTATCTTGTTTAATAAAGTCTCTAACTTTCCTAAGGTCAGGAACAGATTTGATCCAGATTTATTCTTATCTGCATGATGATTTGAATCACCAGTGCATAGTTGGACTGCCATGCCAGACTGCCCATTTTTTCAAAATTCAAACTATGTTATGGAGTTAGCTTGTCATGCATATATGCTAATATAATGGGCATAATTATTTTATTCTGATATTCCAAAATCTGACACAACAATAAGTATTTGAATCGGGTGAGCATGAATTACTATAGCTATAATTAGTGAAATACCATATTTCACACCATAGTTACCTACAATAACATGAATCAGCATCATCATCCAAATCATAGTTTCTACTAGCAAAGCTTTCTTGTTGAAACTTGTATTTGTTCCAAATGGTAATAGTAGTAAATGGGAACTACTCAATGTTTGTTTATTCAGGAGGCTTTGGACATTCAAAAATTTCAGAAGCAATATAAAATCTATTAAGGGCAACAACACAAATCCACCAATGTTTCTCCATCTTTTAAGCATCACCAAGATGGTCTTGAATATTAAAAGCCCTTTAATTTGGATTATTCAAAAGCATTAGAGGATGAGGAGTTTAAATTGCATGATATGAAAATAAAGAGGGGTTTGTACTTATAATAATCCACACACTGAATCATAGGTCCCCTTCCTTGTGGTGTTTGTTATGAATTTTTTTCCTAATTGCAAGAAGAACCTCTATACAAGTTATCCTAGGTTTAGGAGTTTGTTTTGCTTTTTAAATTTAAATATTTGGCATATCTTTTTCTTATAAATACTAGCATGTATTAAGTTTTTATTATCATGAATGAAATTAAATTCATTACCCTACAAAAAATTGTCCTCTCTCAAGTGTCTGACCACACCCCTATCTATCATAGCTCTTTAGCTTTCTCTGTCCTCTCTATAACCTAGAGGAATGAGAAAGGGTAATAATTTTTTAATTGCCGGAGTAATTGGAATTACTAGTAGAAAAGAAGAATATTAGGTGGCGAGAAGAAAGGGGTAGGAAGCTTCAAAAGAACATTGAAGCATGAAAGAAGTAATTGAGGATTCATCAAGGAGAAGAGGTAAATGTTAGTAGTAAGAATAAGATGTATTTTAATTTTATTTTTCTACTTTCAGATTCATCTTTAGAATATTCTTCTCTCTTAAATGACACTCATTTTGTAACAGTATTAATCCTAATATCCTCAGTCAACTTCCAAGTTATTGGCACTACTCAAATGTCATATCTAGCATTATATGAGTTAATTCCATCAAAACTAGCCTTCATGTTAGAATAATCAAGCCACCCTTTCATTTAAGATTGAGAGGAGGTGCCACCATTATAATTCCTCTTAGTTTGGAATCACTTTCAATATTTAGACCATACACCTTGGAAAAAGATGATAAATTTAACACTGACAACCTAGGAGCCAAATCATTTAACTTACTAGTATAGAAGAAATTTCCATTGAGCCAAGGAGGCCCTTAAAGTATGTTAAATAAGGTAGGCACCAATATAATAGAGTAAATGGTTGTCCGAAGGGCATTTGCACTTCAAAAATTGGAAAATATTATAATGACTAGTTATGGATCCCATGACAAGAGAGTAATATTTGATGAGCGTAAGGGGATTGGGTGAGGCTATTTGACCATAAGGGAGAGGAGTAAAAATCCATGCTTTTATAACAAAATTGAACTTTCATTCAAATTGGATTTGAGGTTTGAAACCTCCTTATACAAAGATGTCATTGATGATGCAAGGAAATTGGATAATTAGGAGAAATTATCTGAAATTTTTTCTACATATAAAATTTAGCATATATAGAAAGTCTTTTTTGTTTAGTTAAAGATTTCCTTACATAAATGAATGCGGTAGAAAGGAGATTTCAAAACCATGATTTGTTAAGGATTATGTAGTCCGTTAAAGGGCTAGTGAATAATCAATTCTATCTTATTAACCACAAAGGTGATAAGTTGATATGATGGAATTCATTAAGACTAGAAGAAGAGCAAATTTTGTAGACATGTTTCATGAAGTAAACAAGCCATTGCCCTTAGATCTCTTTAGAAGAGAGATCAGTTTCTTAAAATTAATGACAATGTTATTAGAATAACTTTTGCACTTGATGAAGCTATTTTTGTAAGGAGCATTTTAGAAGCAAGCTCCAAATACATTACTGTTGAGCTAAGGAACCTAACCAGCCACAACAATAAAGGAGGAGAGCTTCTTCAACAAATAACAAAACAACAGATGAGCGAAAAGGAGGGAAGGACCTTATTGCGCCAATAGAAATAGAGGATGAGCATAAAATGACCCATTACAAAAGCAAAGAAAGAGATAAGTTCTTTAGACCAAACATTAAATAAAATCTAGTTTTATTGTTGCAATGGTACACTAAGGAAGTAAGAAGAAATTCATATTTGGAGCTTTGGAGAAAAAGTTTGGTGATTTAACACAAGAAAATAAGTTTAGATTATTTTACTATGAATTTCACTTTTATTTTATTTAATGAGGATATATAGTTTTATTAGATTTAGTTTTTATAATATGGATTAATTCTCCTTTCCAATAAATTTAAGTATAAATGTGAATTATTTGTTAGGATTATATTTTAGATAGGATAAAATTTAATATTTTTATAAAGGATAGAAACATATCATCAAATATTTTATTGATTGAAAATATGGTTCAATATAAGTTAAAATAATTACGCATGAGGCCATTTATAGTTATAGGGAGTTAGCGAATATTTAGTTTAAAGAATGCCACAGTGGATTATAAATTATCACCTCTACCTTGAGAAACGGGTTATATACAAAGCCAAATAGATTTATTGCTTGCATTTGGATCATTACTGAATGATTTGAAATCAATGATCTCTCTTTTATCTCTCCTAACTTTTGGATTTTAGCTTTTCCTGTCTTTCTCTCACTCTTTCCCCATATCATTTAGTTCTATTACCAGATGTCAATTTGGTACTTTAGCCAAAACTCATTTCTACTTCCATGGTCTCACATAACTATGCCCTTTGTCTCATTTTCTTTTGAGGTTCTCATGTATGGATAATTCTCGATGCTTTTGACAAGAAATGTTTTTTGTCTTGATTACCTTCATCGACTTTGCAAGTTTTTGATTTTCACTTCTAAGTCTTTTTCCCATGTTGTATTCTTCCCTAAACACAACTTCAACCTATTATGATTCTCACCTCCATCTAATCCAATCGAAGATTGCAACATTATAAAACCATTTTCTTTTAAGATCGTGATCCACGATTGCTGTAGGTTATCACGATCTCACTTGCAATCCTCTTACATCACATTTGCAGGCTTCAAATGCGCTTATCCCTCAAGCTAATGTATTTTGGTCTTGTGAAAACTCTATCTGAACCATCAGTTTCGATGTGAAGCCGCTATTCTTTCTGGTTTGATTTCAATGCAGGTTCTTCTTATATAACTCCACCTAGTTGTATAAAAAGTTTTGTTCGTGGCCGCTCCTGGTTTGTTCACTGCTCATGTGATTAGTTTGCTAAGTTTTATAATCTGTAAACCCTTACGTTAGTCATTTTGCCACCTTTGCATGCATGTCTCAAAGCTTCCACATCCACTTCTGCTTCTTCAATTGCTGACTCTTTATCTCCGTATTTTCCTTAAATCACAATTCTGTCTCTTGAAACTTGAAGCATCGGAGTGTTCATGATATCAGTTTATCAGTTAACCCTCAACAGAGTGCCTTAAGTCTTCATTGTTATCCCTATCTTGTGAATGTTGTAAAACCGATTACTCTTTTTGATTCCAAGAATCTAGCAAACCTGTCACCATGTGTGACCAAGTTGATGGCATCCCCTCATATTATGATGGTAGATCTCAACCTAATCTATCTCGCAATTGCCACCTTTCTGCTTAGCTAGAGTTCTCATGCCTCTTAAAATATTTTTTATAATATCCTGTTATTCTTGTATATACTTGTTATCGGTCATTGAATTTGTTCAAAATTTCCCATTATTTGCTTCATGGATTGTTTCTGCTACCACTTTGGACCACTTTCAACCGCATCAGGCCATCCCAAACTGATTCACATCCATACCCCTTTGACTTTATCTATTTTGGAGATAATAACAATAAAGCACTTTTTGAGTTCCAGAAAGAGGAAATACAAAAGTTAAAAAAATTATTGATATCACTTAAAACAAGTTCTATAGTATGTATTTGTTCTCTTACATTATATGATATTATCTTTTTTTCTCATGCTTTTATAATACCAAAAATGCCCAATCTCAACTCTTAGATTAGCGATTCAGGAGTTACATATCATATGGCAAGCTCTTCGCATAAATTTATTTCATATAGTCCTTATTCTTACAATAAAAAATAACTTTTGTTGATGGATCCTTGATGATTGTTGCTGGCTAAGGAGAAATTCTTATAAATAAATCCCTCACACTTTTAAATGTCCTCTACATACCTAAATTATTCAACTTATTATCTATCCAAAAGTTGATTATAGACTTATAATATTGTGTTTTATTCTAGCCCTCACATCTTGTATTTCAAGAACAAGGCATAAGGAGGATGATTGGACCTATTAAAGAAAGATTGGTTTTATCACCTTGAGGAATCTAATATCCAAGGAAGCTTTAAACTACCTATTATATTATCTTTCTATTTGGAAACCTTTAAATTCAATAAAGAAAGGATATGACTCCTTTTTTTCATTATTCTCATAACTATATTTTCTTTATTATTCAAAATTATTATATTGAAAGTTTTCATCATAATATTTATAAATTTACAAAACACTTGCATATCAATTATTCAATAAATAACTCAAACTCACAAGCCTTTTCCTCTCGTTGACAGTGAGATCTGTGGACCATCTTTTACACCTAATAAGGCTTAAATTGCACAATGTGATATTTATGCATTTTTCATCCATGAAGCGAAATGTAAGCCTCAAAATAAAAAAAAAAGTGTAAGATGAAAATGAATCTTAAAATTAATTTCTTTGTATAATAATCAAATAATATATTAAATGATGACATATTAACATTCTATTAAACTATAAAGTAACAAATTGACATATATATGAACAAAAAATTGCACAAGATATAAGATGACAAGTAATAAATTGCATGAAATGGAATTAACATGTAAATATCACTATTGTAAAATAACATAAAATATAAGATTTGTTTAAAAATATAATATAACATCAAGTTCAATTCTATGTTCTTTCTTTCCTAGTTCCCTACTCATCAATATTTAATTTCTAAAAAAAAAAAGTAATAGTAGAATATCTTAAAAGTCATTTGCACTATCATCATTGGGGGCATCTTCATTTAACTCGTCATAATTATTCTCCTTTGCCTCATCGTATGTGGAGTCTAATATCTAATATGTCTACTCTCCTAACCAGGTCATCAGAAGGCCTACATTTTATTTGGCCAAACCATCTAAGACGACTCTCTTTAATCTTATCTTCCAATGGAGCTACTCCAACCTTTTCACGTATATAGTCGTTTCGCATTCTATCTCTAAGAGTGACACCACTCATCCACCTGAGCATCCTCATCTCTACAACACTTAATTTTATACTTGTCTTTTAATGGCCAACATTCATAAAGTTTTGTGGGTCTTACTACCATCTTATAGAGTTTTCCCTTAAATTTGAGGGGTGCTTTTCTATCACATGACAGGCATGATGCATTCCTCCACTTCAACCATCCAACTTGAATTATACTAATAATGTCCCCATCAATTTCACCATTATTTTGAACAATAGACGATATATCTAAAACTTGTACTCTTATTAATGACTTGATCGGCCGAAGTCACAGTACCCCCACTATATTTATTACTACTAAAATTACACTCTATGTATTTGATTTTAGATCTACTCAAACAAAAACTTTTAGACTCTAAGGCTAACCTCCATAGTTCAAGTTTATCTTCAACTCTCTCAAGTCTTATCAACAAAAAGAATATATTCAGTAAAAAGCGTACACTATAGTACATCTTCTTACAAATGTCTAGTAAAAACATCCATGACTAGAGCAAAAAGATATGGGCTTAAACCTGATCTTTTGATATAATCCAATTGAAATAAGTAAATATTTGGTCAAACCACTTTGTGTTTGAACCAAGGTTGTGAAAATCATACCAGACAATGAACTGGAAGGAGAGGTTTACGGTTCGACCAATTCGACCGGTTCAATCAGGTCGAACTTGATGATGCAATAAATACTAATTTTATTAAAAATAAAAAAAAACTTACCTAATAATGATGATATGATACCAAATATGTGATAAAAATTAAACAAAATTAAAAACTACAATGCATAAAACTCACATAACTAATTAAAAGGGCATAACTAATAAGGAGAAAGCATTAATGGATTTAAAATGAAAACAATATGTTGACCCATAATTGTATAGCTGAGAAAATGATCGGACCCAAATGCTCATTCCACCTCAGCCACGATCAAACCCACTCAAAGGAATCGCCAACGACCTCACAAACTGTCACTCCTCATGACTCAAAATAGGAAACTCCTTTTATTCAATTTACACGCACTCAGAGCCGAAGGAAAGAAATACAGAGACAGGAAATCGAAGCCATACTGGTGCTCTCGTTGGTTTCTCATTCTGCCGAAGCCCACCGACGTTCTTCCGATCTCCTGCTCTTACAACTCCGACATCTCCAAGCGACCTCTCCTCTTTCGACGCCCATCATTGACGCTGCCGACGACCGTTGCCGTGCACATCAAGCAGCCGATCTCTCTATCCCGATCCAACCTCCTCACACAAGCAAGATGGTCAAAGCTTTCAGCAACTCTTCTTCGAACCCACCGGCCGACCTGCCTCCGGCCTGACGAAACGCCGGCCAGTCTGTCTCCGACCGACGCCCCCTCCATCTCCGACTCTAGACACCAAAGCCGTCGTGCCCTAGGTCCACTTGATCTACTCATTTGCTTCGGCTAAGCCCCACCAACTCCGGCCGACCCTTCGTCGACCAAGGACACCGGCAGCCGCCTGACCCGCCGTCGACCTAGCCACCGACTCCCTCGCCTCCATGTGTGGCTTCCTCTGACGCTTGCCCGATCGAGCTTCTCTCCCTCCCTCTGTTATGAATTATATTAATATATTATAATATATTATATATTTTATATAGTATATTATATAAATATATATTATAATATGATTATTATATATATATATATATATATAATATTATACATTACATGTTATTTTTCAATATAAACAAATAATGAGATAATATAATTAAATTATTAGATATTTATAAATATATTTTAAAAAATATTAAAAGTTAATTATTTAATTATATTTATATAATTATGTAATATTTTGATTTTATCAAGTGATGATATATAATTAAAGATATGTGATAAGAAAATAATCTTATTATTATACAATATCAAGTGACAACTTTTATTATTTCTTTTTAAAACAGTTTTTTAATAAAAAATTAAAAAACTG